>NC_069510.1:31482416-31489916 GCF_027579735.1 Bombina bombina | reverse complement strand
TTCAGACATTAGCCTGATAATCTTGTCACATTGCTACCGTTATTTCTCCAAACCTTAAAGGCAAAATTAAAAAGGTCATAATTCAGACAGAGCATGTGATTTTAAACAGCTTTCCAATTTAAGGCTAGCAAAATGGCATCATTCTCATGGTATCCTTTGTTGAAATAGCAGCAATGCACTACTGGGAGCTAGCTGGTGAGGCAGCTGCGCATATATGCCTCTTGTCATTGGCTCGCCAGATGTGTTCAGCTAGCTCCTTATAGTGCACTGTTAGTCCTTCAAAAAAAGAATGCCAAGAAAATTTAACAAATTTGATAATAGAAGTAAATTGGAAAGTTGTTTAAAATTGTATGGTATGTCTTAATCATGAATAAAAAGTTTTGGGTTTCATGTCCCTTTTAATCCTTTTATTATGAAAAATGTTCTTGCAGCTACTCATCAATAAGAAATTAAAGGGACACTGAATAAAAACAAAAAAATATTTTGTGATTCAGATAGAGCATGCAAGTTTAAGCAACTTTCTAATTTACTCCTATTATCAAATTGTCTTCATTCTCTTGGTATCTTTATTTAAAAATCAAGAATGTAAGTTTACATGATGGCCTATTTTTGGTGAACAACCTGGGTTGTTCTTGCTTATTTGTGGATAAATTCACCCACCAATAAACAAGTGCAGTCCATGGTGCTGAACTAAAAATTGTCTGGCTCCTTAGCTTAGATGCCTTCTTTTTCAAATAAAGATAGCAAAAAAACGCAGAACAATTGATAATAGGAGTAAATTAGAAAGTTGTTTAAAATTGCATGCTCTATCTGAACCACAAAAGAAAAAAATTAGGTTCAGTGTCAATTTAAGTGGGTTTCTGATTAAAGTAGTGGCACAATATAATATAATACAATTTTACAAGTCTTTACATTAAAGGGACATTAAACGCCTCAAAATTTTAATATAAAGGGGCATATTTCTCAAAGTGCGAGCGGACATGATACAATGTAGCGTATCATCTCTGCTGCACATCGATAAATGCCGACAGCATACGCTGTCGGCATTTATCATTGCACCAGCAGTTCACCAGAACTGCTTGTGCAATACCGCCCCCTGCAGATTTGCGGCCGCTAGGAGGGGTAGTCAATCCACCTGATAGTATTCGATCGGGTTCATTTCTGTCCGCCGCCTCAGAGCAGGCAAACAAGTTATGAAGCAGCGGTCTGAAGGCTCGCCAGAAACAAGGGGCATCAAGCTCCATTCAAATTGTTTAATTACATGTAATAGAATGACTTTGCAATATACTTTCATTATTTATTTTGTTCTGCTTTGCTGTAATTTAATTCTGAATATTGTGGGCTTTCCAATTCATGTTAAACATGGAAGTGCAGACACAGCTATATTCTACAGAGTCATTGGTTGCACTCTCTAGTAATCCATTTATAACCATCCCTGATTGGCCTCAGCAGAAAAGGTAACCTAAGTTACAATATGGCGGCGCCCACTGCTTTATAGACATTAACTTTACCCTTATTTTTTCAATATTTTAACAACTAATATAATTTTTACAAATACACGTACAAATCATTCTCAGGCTAATCTTTGCTCTGAATAGCTCATTCAAGCAACAATTTATTTAGGCCTAGATTTGGAGTTCGGCGGTAGCCGTCAAAACCAGCGTTAGAGGCTCCTAACGCTGGTTTTGGCCGCCCGCTGGTATTTGGAGTCAGTGATTAAAGGTTCTAACGCTCACTTTTCAGCCGCGACTTTTCCATACCGCAGATCCCCCTACGCCATTTGCGTAGCCTATCTTTTCAATGGGATCTTTCTAACGCTGGTATTTAGAGTCGTTTCTGAAGTGAGCGTTAGAGCTCTAACGACAAAATTCCAGCCGCCTGAAAATAGCAGGAGTTAAGAGCTTTCTGGCTAACGCCGGTTTATAAAGCTCTTAACTACTGTACCCTAAAGTACACTAACACCCATAAACTACCTATGTACCCCTAAACCGAGGTCCCCCCACATCGCCGCCACTCTATTTAAATTTTTAACCCCTAATCTGCCGACCGCCACCTACGTTATACTTATGTACCCCTAATCTGCTGCCCCTAACCCCGCCGACCCCTATATTATATTTCTTAACCCCTAACTTGCCCCCCACAACGTCGCCGCAAGCTACTTAAAATAATTAACCCCTAATCTTCCGACCGCAAATTCGCCGCCACCTACGTTATCCCTATGTACCCCTAATCTGCTACCCCTAACATCGCCGACCCCTATATTATATTTATTAACCCCTAATCTGCCCCCCTCAATGTCGCCGACACCTGCCTACACTTATTAACCCCTAATCTGCCGAGCGGACCTGAGCGCTACTATAATAAAGTTATGAACCCCTAACCCGCCTCACTAACCCTATCATAAATAGTATTAACCCCTAATCTGCCCTCCCTAACATCGCCGACACCTAACTTCAATTATTAACCCCTAATCTGCCGACCGGAGCTCACCGCTATTCTAATAAATGTATTAACCCCTAAAGCTAAGTCTAACCCTAACACTAACACCCCCCTAAGTTAAATATAATTTAAATCTAACGAAATAAATTAACTCTTATTAAATAAATTATTCCTATTTAAAGCTAAATACTTACCTGTAAAATAAATCCTAATATAGCTACAATATAAATTATAATTATATTATAGCTATTTTAGGATTAATATTTATTTTACAGGCAACTTTGTAATTATTTTAACCAGGTACAATAGCTATTAAATAGTTAAGAACTATTTAATAGTTACCTAGTTAAAATAATAACAAATTTACCTGTAAAATAAATCCTAACCTAAGTTATAATTAAAACTAACACTACCCTATCAATAAAATAATTAAATAAACTACCTACAATTACCTACAATTAACCTAACACTACACTATCAATAAATTAATTAAACACAATTCCTACAAATAAATACAATTAAATAAACTAGCTAAAGTACAAAAAATAAAAAAGAACTAAGTTACAGAAATAAAAAAATATTTACAAACATAAGAAAAATATTACAACAATTTTAAACTAATTACACCTACTCTAAGCCCCCTAATAAAATAACAAAGCCCCCCAAAATAAAAAATTCCCTACCCTATTCTAAATTAAAAAAGTTACAAGCTCTTTTACCTTACCAGCCCTGAACAGGGCCCTTTGCGGGGCATGCCCCAAGAATTTCAGCTCTTTTGCCTGTAAAAAAAAACATACAATACCCCCCCCCCCCAACATTACAACCCACCACCCACATACCCCTAATCTAACCCAAACCCCCTTAAAGAAACCTAACACTAAGCCCCTGAAGATCTTCCTACCTTGTCTTCACCATACCAGGTTCACCGATCCGTCCTGGCTCCAACATCTTCATCCAACCCAAGCGGGGGTTGGCGATCCATAATCCGGTCCAGAAGAGGCTCCAAAGTCTTCCTCCTATCCGGCAAGAAGAGGACATCCGGACCGGCAAACATCTTCTCCAAGCGGCATCTTCGATCTTCTTCCATCCGGAGCGAAGCGGCAGGATCCTGAAGACATCCAGCGCGGAACATCCATCCGGACCGACGACTGAACGACGAATGACTGTTCCTTTAAGGGACGTCATCCAAGATGGCGTCCCTCGAATTCCGATTGGCTGATAGGATTCTATCAGCCAATCGGAATTAAGGTAGGAATTTTCTGATTGGCTGATGGAATCAGCCAATCAGAATCAAGTTCAATCCGATTGGCTGATCCAATCAGCCAATCAGATTGAGCTCGCATTCTATTGGCTGATCGGAACAGCCAATAGAATGCGAGCTCAATCTGATTGGCTGATTGGATCGGCCAATCGGATTGAACTAGATTCTGATTGGCTGATTCCATCAGCCAATCAGAAAATTCCTACCTTAATTCCGATTGGCTGATAGAATCCTATCAGCCAATCGGAATTCGAGGGACGCCATCTTGGATGACGTCCCTTAAAGGAACAGTCATTCGTCGTTCAGTCGTCGGTCCGGATGGATGTTCCGCGCTGGATGTCTTCAGGATCCTGCCGCTTCGCTCCGGATGGAAGAAGATCGAAGATGCCGCTTGGAGAAGATGTTTGCCGGTCCGGATGTCCTCTTCTTGCCGGATAGGAGGAAGACTTTGGAGCCTCTTCTGGACCGGATTATGGATCGCCAACCCCCGCTTGGGTTGGATGAAGATGTTGGAGCCAGGACGGATCGGTGAACCTGGTATGGTGAAGACAAGGTAGGAAGATCTTCAGGGGCTTAGTGTTAGGTTTCTTTAAGGGGGTTTGGGTTAGATTAGGGGTATGTGGGTGGTGGGTTGTAATGTTGGGGGGGGGGTATTGTATGTTTTTTTTTACAGGCAAAAGAGCTGAAATTCTTGGGGCATGCCCCGCAAAGGGCCCTGTTCAGGGCTGGTAAGGTAAAAGAGCTTGTAACTTTTTTAATTTAGAATAGGGTAGGGAATTTTTATTTTGGGGGGCTTTGTTATTTTATTAGGGGGCTTAGAGTAGGTGTAATTAGTTTAAATTTGTTGTAATATTTTTATTATGTTTGTAAATATTTTTTTATTTTCTGTAACTTAGTTCTTTTTTATTTTTTGTACTTTAGATAGTTTATTTAATTGTATTTATTTGTAGGAATTGTGTTTAATTAATTTATTGATAGTGTAGTGTTAGGTTAATTGTAGGTAATTGTAGGTAGTTTATTTAATTATTTTATTGATAGGGTAGTGTTAGGTTTAATTATAACTTAGGTTAGGATTTATTTTACAGGTAAATTTGTTATTATTTTAACTAGGTAACTATTAAATAGTTCTTAACTATTTAATAGCTATTGTACCTGGTTAAAATAATTACAAAGTTGCCTGTAAAATAAATATTAATCCTAAAATAGCTATAATATAATTATAATTTATATTGTAGCTATATTAGGATTTATTTTACAGGTAAGTATTTAGCTTTAAATAGGAATCATTTATTTAATAAGAGTTAATTTATTTCGTTAGATTTAAATTATATTTAACTTAGGGGGGTGTTAGTGTTAGGGTTAGACTTAGCTTTAGGGGTTAATACATTTATTAGAATAGCGGTGAGCTCCGGTCGGCAGATTAGGGGTTAATAATTGAAGTTAGGTGTCGGCGATGTTAGGGAGGGCAGATTAGGGGTTAATACTATTTATGATAGGGTTAGTGAGGCGGATTAGGGGTTAATACATTTATTATAGTAGCGCTCAGGTCCGCTCGGCAGATTAGGGGGTTAATAAGTGTAGGCAGGTGTCGGCGACGTTGTGGGGGGCAGGTTAGGGGTTAATAAATATAATATAGGGGTCGGCGGTGTTAGGGGTAGCAGATTAGGGGTACATAGGGATAACGTAGGTGGCGGCGGTTTACGGAGCGGCAGATTAGGGGTTTAAAAAAAAAATATGCAGGGGTCAGCGATAGCGGGGGCGGCAGATTAGGGGTTAATAAGTGTAAGGTTAGGGGTGTTTAGACTCGGGGTACATGTTAGAGTGTTAGGTGCAGACGTAGGAAGTGTTTCCCCATAGGAAACAATGGGGCTGCGTTAGGAGCTGAACGCTGCTTTTTTTGCAGGTGTTAGGTTTTTTTTCAGCTCAAACAGCCCCATTGTTTCCTATGGGGGAATCGTGCACGAGCACGTTTTTGAGGCCGGCCGCGTCCGTAAGCAACTCTGGTATCGAGAGTTGCATTTGCGGTAAAAATGCTCTACGCTCCTTTTTTGGAGCCTAACGCAGCATTTGATTAAACTCTCGATACCAGAGTTAAATTTATGGTGCGGCCAGAAAAAAGCCCGCGGAGCGTTAGCAGCCCTTTTACCGCCGAACTCCAAATCTAGGCCTCTGTGTTTAATGTCCCTTTAAGGATTGAAGTTTATTTCAAGGCAGAAAGAAACAAATGCATGGTCGTTAAGACAAGATTATGGAGCAGTAAGATAAAATGAAAGGGACACACAACAGGAATAATCTGTATGCAACATGAACGCACACAAAGGGCTCGCCTGAAACGGTAGATAAGAAGCAGCGTCATAAGACCACTGCTCCTTAACCTGTCCGCGACATTTTAGGCGGCGGATTGAAATCATCCCTATCCGATCAGGATGATTGACAGCCCCTGCTAGCGGCCGATTGGCTGCCAGTGAGCAGGGGACGGCATTGCACAAGTGCAATAGTAAATGATGACAGCGTATTTTGTCGGCATTTAGCGCTGTTGAGCGGACATAATTCGCTATAGCGAATCATGTCCGCTCACTATGTGATAAACCAATCCCAAAGAATAAAGCCCTTGGAGAGTATGTACATTGTGTGCATGATATAGTTTTGACTATGGTTTCAGGTTGGCAGTGGAGATAGGGGAGCTGCACGTTAAAGGGACAAAATTAAACTTTCTTTATAGAACATGCAAATAAAAAAAAAATGGTTCCAATTTGCTTCCAATATTAAACAGATTGCAGTCTCTTTATATGTACACTTTCTGAGGCACCTGCTCATGCTTAACATGTGCAAGAGTTCACAGTACATACAAGTCTATGATTGGCTAATGGCTGTCACATGATACAGAGGGCAGGGAAATAAAAGTGAATTTTGAAATTGGCAGAAAAAAACCCCAAATCTACTGCTCACCTGAAATTCAAACTGAGCATTGTCTTTTTATCATGCATTTATTGTGCAATTCTACTGTATTTAAAGGGACGATCTAAAATTAACTTTATGATTCAGATAGGGCATGCAATATTAAACAACATTCCAATTTACTTTTATCATCAATTTTGCTTTGTTCTCTTGGTATTCTTAGTTGAAAACTAAACCTAGGTAGGCTCACATGCTAATTTCTTAGTCCTTCAAGGCCCCTATTATCTGAATACATTTCGACATTTTTTTTCACAACTAGAGGGTGTTCGTTCATGTGTGTCATATATGCTCCCGCCCGTTGAATTACCTTGGAGTCAGCACTGACTGGCTAAAATGCAAGTCTGTCAAAAGAACTGAAATAAGGGGGCAGAGGCTTAGATACAAGGTAATCACAGAGGTAAAAAGTGTATTTATATAACAGTTGGTTGTGCAAAACTGGGGAATGGGTAATAAAGGGATTATCTGTCTTTTTTAAACAATAAAAATGTCTTTTAATCTTGAGATTACATTGATACAATCAAAAAAGTTTAAGAAAAAGCTAAATATCAAGAGTTGCATTGTGTATAGGTGACACAATCTGATCTTTTACTACATACATTTTGTACCCCTCTTTTTTCTCTTTGTAAAGCACTGGGCCCAACGTCCCTGTTAATTCAGGGAAGCTGGCATAGCATATCCCACATAGGCCAGGCATAGGGTTTAATTTGCAGTAAATGTGATTTTGCAACATTATTTCTGCTATCATCATGGGGCAAACTAGTCCTGGTTTATATGCAGAGAGAAAAACCGTTCTCTTGACTTATAATGGCAACGGGTCTTCCGATCCAGCCTGCACCTAAAAG
>NC_069510.1:31452416-31474916 GCF_027579735.1 Bombina bombina | reverse complement strand
GGGAGAGGAGGGAGACCTAAAGAAAAAGATTCAGGGGAGAGGAGGGAGACCTAAAGATAAAGATTCAGGGGAGAGGAGGGAGACCTAAAGAAAAAGATTCAGGGGAGAGGAGAGAGACCTAAAGAAAAAGATTCAGAGGAGAGGAGGGAGACCTAAAGAAAAAGATTCAGGGGAGAGGAGGGAGACCTAAAGATAAAGATTCAGAGGAGAGGAGGGAGACCTAAAGAAAAAGATTCAGGGGAGAGGAGAGAGACCTAAAGATAAAGATTCAGAGGAGAGGAGGGAGACCTAAAGAAAAAGATTCAGGGGAGAGGAGGGAGACCTAAAGAAAAAGATTCAGAGGAGAGGAGGGAGACCTAAAGAAAAAGATTCAGGGGAGAGGAGGGAGACCTAAAGAAAAAGATTCAGGGGAGAGGAGGGAGACCAAAAGAAAAAGATTCAGAGGAGTGAGAATGAGGAGCTAGACTGACCCCATAAGAGGGAGATTCAGGGGGGTGAGAGGGAGACTGACCCTATAAAAGGGACCTTTAGGGGAGTTAGAATTCTGCCTTATAAACATAGTTTCCTGCACACAGTAAAAATACTGCATTCCAGTACTGTAGAGGTTAAATGCCATCTGTATATGTAACTAGATAGAAGGATCATTTGGCCGCTATTATGAAAGAAACAAGGAACAGGCTGTTATCAAATGATTCTGAAACAGACAGACATTAGACCTTTTACAAATCACAGCCACTGATAAATCGATTGGATGAAAATGGAGCATTATGGTCCTACTGTAGTATCTACTCTCCTTGCTCTCCCCCCTCCCTTCTCCTCCTTTACCTTGAATGAACTCCCACACACAGACCGGCAGCTCAGAGATCTGCGCCTATTGATTCTAATTATATTCTGCTGACTGCAGAGAAGCGGAACTCCATCCCCACAAGTCAATATGCACATTGTGAGATAGGGAGGGTGTCTGCGATATAACACAGGAACGCCAGCTTCCTCCTCGCCCACTGAACCTGAGTGTATATACTGAGAAACTTACAGTTAGCAGCTTAAATAAAGCTATGTAAATAGCAATTAACCCTTGCCAAGTGATGAACATGAGTATATACTGAGAAACTTACAGAAATACAGTTAGCAGCTTAAATAAAGCAATGTTATTAGCAATTTACCCTTGCCAAGTGATGAACCTGAGTGTATATACTGAGAAACTTACAGAAATACAGTTAGCAGCTTAAATAAAGCTATGTAAATAGCAATTAACCCTTGCCAAGTGATGAACCTGAGTGTATATACTGAGAAACTTACAGAAATACAGTTAGCAGCTTAAATAAAGCTATGTAAATAGCAATAAACCCTTGCCAAGTGATGAACCTGAATGTATATACTGAGAAACTTACAGAAATACAGTTAGCAGCTTAAATAAAGCTATGTAAATAGCAATTAACCCTTGCCAAGTGATGAACCTGAGTGTATATACTGAGAAACTTACAGAAGTACAGTTAGCAGCTTAAATAAAGCTATGTAAATAGCAATAAACCCTTGCCAAGTGATGAACCTGAATGTATATACTGAGAAACTTACAGAAATACAGTTACCAGCTTAAATAAAGCTATGTAAATAGCAATAAACCCTTGCCAAGTGATGAAAGTGAGTGTATATACTGAGAAACTTACAGAAATACAGTTACCAGCTTAAATAAAGCTATGTAAATAGCAATAAACCCTTGCCAAGTGATGAACGTGAGTGTATATACTGAGAAACTTACAGAAGTACAGTTAGCAGCATAAATAAAGCTATGTAAATAGCAATTAACCCTTGCCAAGTGATGAACCTGCATGTATATACTGAGAAGCTTACAGAAATACAGTTAGCAGCTTAAATAAAGCTATGTAAATAGCAATTAACCCTTGCCAAGTGATGAACCTGAATGTATATACTGAGAAACATGCAGAAGTACAGTTAGCAGCTTAAATAAAGCTATGTAAATAGCAATTAACCCTTGCCAAGTGATGAACCTGAGTGTATATACTGAGAAGCTTACAGAAATACAGTTAGCAGCTTAAATAAAGCTATGCAATTAACCCTAGCCAAGTGCTAAATATATCATTTCATATTTTTTTTAGATTTTATTTTGAACAAATCATGTTTTTTGACATATTTGTTTTCTCTAAAGCAGAACTATTCTATACTAGCGCGTCACTTGTAATCTAGCCCAGTGTATATTATTTCTTTAAGAATATGAATGTCCCATAATAAGATAAGGGAAAGACCAATTCTTAGTATATTTCAGCTATTATTTAACTGAATAAAGCACAAAATTCCCTTTTTCTACTCCAAAATCTTTGAAATGATCTTACTAAGAGCCAGATTACAAGTGGAGCAGAAATTAGCATTTTCGCAAACGCGATATTTACTCTCCACTCGTAATACCAGCGCATGCAATTGTGCCCGGGTATCTGAAGTGGCCCGTAATGCAAACATGACCCCGCGTTCGCATTGCATGGAAGCTTTGCACTCAATAAAGCTTGCTTCCATAAGCTTCAAAGGGAACAGCACTACAACAGCAAAGGGGGTAAGTGTGCAGCAATTTTATATATATAGAAATATTAATGTGTTAATATGTGTATATACACATACTAACACATAAATATATATGTATATACACATAGTAACACATAAATATATATGTATATACACATAGTAACACATAAATATATATGTATATACACATAGTAACACATAAATATATATGTATATACACATACTAACACATAAATATATATGTATATACACATAGTAACACATAAATATATATGTATATACACATAGTAACACATAAATATATATGTATATACACATACTAACACATAAATATATATGTATATACACATAGTAACACATAAATATATATGTATATACACATACTAACACATAAATATATATGTATATACACATAATAACACATAAATATATATGTATATACACATAATAACACATAAATATAGATGTATATACACATACTAACACATAAATATATATGTATATACACATAGTAACACATAAATATATATGTATATACACATACTAACACAAATATATATGTATATACACATAGT
Organism: Bombina bombina; assembly: GCF_027579735.1. NCBI lineage: Eukaryota > Metazoa > Chordata > Amphibia > Anura > Bombinatoridae > Bombina > Bombina bombina. Next base: position 31,471,806 of record NC_069510.1, on the reverse strand, counting down.
AACACATAAATATATATGTATATACACATAATAACACATAAATATATATGTATATACACATACTAACACATAAATATATATGTATATACACATAGTAACACATAAATATATATGTATATACACATAGTAACACATAAATATATATGTATACACATAGTAACACATAAATATATATGTAAATACACATAGTAACACATAAATATATATGTATATACACATAGTAACACATAAATATATATGTATACACATAGTAACACACAAATATAGATGTATATACACATACTAACACATAAATATATATGTATATACACATAGTAACACATAAATATATATGTATATACACATAATAACACATAAATATATATGTATATACACATACTAACACATAAATATATATGTATATACACATACTAACACATAAATATATATGTATATACACATAGTAACATATAAATATATATGTATATACACATACTAACACATAAATATATATGTATATACACATAGTAACACAAATATATATGTATATACACATAATAACACATAAATATATATGTATATACACATAGTAACACATAAATATATATGTATATACACATACTAACACATAAATATATATGTATATACACATAGTAACACATAAATATATATGTATATACACATACTAACACATAAATATATATGTATATACACATAGTAACACATAAATATATATGTATATACACATAATAACACATAAATATATATGTATATACACATAGTAACACATAAATATATATGTATATACACATAGTAACACATAAATATATATGTATATACACATAGTAACACATAAATATATATGTATACACATAGTAACACAAATATATATGTATATACACATAATAACACATAAATATAGATGTATATACACATACTAACACATAAATATATATGTATATACACATAGTAACACATAAATATATATGTATATACACATACTAACACATAAATATATATGTATATACACATAGTAACACATAAATATATATGTATATACACATAATAACACATAAATATATATGTATATACACATACTAACACATAAATATATATGTATATACACATAGTAACACATAAATATATATGTATATACACATAGTAACACATAAATATATATGTATATACACATAGTAACACATAAATATATCTGTATATACACATAGTAACACATAAATATATATGTATATACACATAGTAACACATAAATATATATGTATATACACATAATAACACATAAATATATATGTATATACACATAGTAACACATAAATATATATGTATATACACATACTAACACATAAATATATATGTATATACACATAGTAACACATAAATATATATGTATATACACATAATAACACATAAATATATATGTATATACACATAGTAACACATAAATATATCTGTATATACACATACTAACACATAAATATATATGTATATACACATAGTAACACATAAATATATATGTATATACACATAGTAACACATAAATATATATGTATATACACATAGTAACACATAAATATATATGTATATACACATACTAACACATAAATATATATGTATATACACATAGTAACACATAAATATATATGTATATACACATAATAACACATAAATATATATGTATATACACATACTAACACATAAATATATATGTATATACACATAGTAACACATAAATATATATGTATATACACATAGTAACACATAAATATATATGTATACACATAGTAACACATAAATATATATGTAAATACACATAGTAACACATAAATATATATGTATATACACATAGTAACACATAAATATATATGTATACACATAGTAACACACAAATATAGATGTATATACACATACTAACACATAAATATATATGTATATACACATAGTAACACATAAATATATATGTATATACACATAATAACACATAAATATATATGTATATACACATACTAACACATAAATATATATGTATATACACATACTAACACATAAATATATATGTATATACACATAGTAACATATAAATATATATGTATATACACATACTAACACATAAATATATATGTATATACACATAGTAACACATAAATATATATGTATATACACATAATAACACATAAATATATATGTATATACACATAGTAACACATAAATATATATGTATATACACATACTAACACATAAATATATATGTATATACACATAGTAACACATAAATATATATGTATATACACATACTAACACATAAATATATATGTATATACACATAGTAACACATAAATATATATGTATATACACATAATAACACATAAATATATATGTATATACACATAGTAACACATAAATATATATGTATATACACATAGTAACACATAAATATATATGTATATACACATAGTAACACATAAATATATATGTATACACATAGTAACACAAATATATATGTATATACACATAATAACACATAAATATAGATGTATATACACATACTAACACATAAATATATATGTATATACACATAGTAACACATAAATATATATGTATATACACATACTAACACATAAATATATATGTATATACACATAGTAACACATAAATATATATGTATATACACATAATAACACATAAATATATATGTATATACACATACTAACACATAAATATATATGTATATACACATAGTAACACATAAATATATATGTATATACACATAGTAACACATAAATATATATGTATATACACATAGTAACACATAAATATATCTGTATATACACATAGTAACACATAAATATATATGTATATACACATAGTAACACATAAATATATATGTATATACACATAATAACACATAAATATATATGTATATACACATAGTAACACATAAATATATATGTATATACACATACTAACACATAAATATATATGTATATACACATAGTAACACATAAATATATATGTATATACACATAATAACACATAAATATATATGTATATACACATAGTAACACATAAATATATCTGTATATACACATACTAACACATAAATATATATGTATATACACATAGTAACACATAAATATATATGTATATACACATAGTAACACATAAATATATATGTATATACACATAGTAACACATAAATATATATGTATACACATAGTAACACAAATATATATGTATATACACATAATAACACATAAATATAGATGTATATACACATACTAACACATAAATATATATGTATATACACATAGTAACACATAAATATATATGTATATACACATACTAACACATAAATATATATGTATATACACATAGTAACACATAAATATATATGTATATACACATAATAACACATAAATATATATGTATATACACATACTAACACATAAATATATCTGTATATACACATAGTAACACATAAATATATCTGTATATACACATACTAACACATAAATATATATGTATATACACATAGTAACACATAAATATATATGTATATACACATAGTAACACATAAATATATATGTATATACACATAGTAACACATAAATATATATGTATATACACATAGTAACACATAAATATATATGTATACACATAGTAACACAAATATATATGTATATACACATAATAACACATAAATATAGATGTATATACACATACTAACACATAAATATATATGTATATACACATAGTAACACATAAATATATATGTATATACACATACTAACACATAAATATATATGTATATACACATAGTAACACATAAATATATATGTATATACACATAATAACACATAAATATATATGTATATACACATACTAACACATAAATATATATGTATATACACATAGTAACACATAAATATATATGTATATACACATAGTAACACATAAATATATATGTATACACATAGTAACACATAAATATATATGTATATACACATAGTAACACATAAATATATATGTATATACACATAGTAACACATAAATATATATGTATACACATAGTAACACACAAATATAGATGTATATACACATACTAACACATAAATATATATGTATATACACATAGTAACACATAAATATATATGTATATACACATAATAACACATAAATATATATGTATATACACATAGTAACACATAAATATATATGTATATACACATAGTAACACATAAATATATATGTATATACACATAGTAACACATAAATATATATGTATACACATAGTAACACATAAATATATATGTATATACACATACTAACACATAAATATATATGTATATACACATAATAACACATAAATATAGATGTATATACACATAGTAACACATAAATATATATATGTATATACACATAATAACACATAAATATATATGTATATACACATACTAACACATAAATATATATGTATATACACATAGTAACACATAAATATATATGTATATACACATAGTAACACATAAATATATATGTATATACACATACTAACACATAAATATATATGTATATACACATACTAACACATAAATATATATGTATATACACATACTAACACATAAATATATATGTATATACACATAATAACACAGAAATATATATGTATATACACATAGTAACACATAAATATATATGTATATACACATAATAACACAAATATATATGTATATACACATAGTAACACATAAATATATATGTATATACACATACTAACACATAAATATATATGTATATACACATAGTAACACATAAATATATATATGTATATACACATAATAACACATAAATATATATATGTATATACACATAATAACACATAAATATATATGTATATACACATACTAACACATAAATATATATGTATATACACATAGTAACACATAAATATATATGTATATACACATAATAACACATAAATATATATGTATATACACATAGTAACACATAAATATATATGTATATACACATAACACATAAATATATATGTATATACACATAGTAACACATAAATATATATGTATATACACATAATAACACATAAATATATCTGTATATACACATAATAACACATAAATATATATGTATATACACATACTAACACATAAATATAGATGTATATACACATACTAACACATAAATATATATGTATATACACATAGTAACACATAAATATATATGTATATACACATAATAACACATAAATATATATGTATATACACATACTAACACATAAATATATATGTATATACACATACTGACACATAAATATATATGTATATACACATACTGACACATAAATATATATGTATATACACATAATAACACATAAATATATATGTATATACACATAGTAACACATAAATATATATGTATATACACATAGTAACACATAAATATAGATGTATATACACATAGTAACACATAACTATATATGTATATACACATAGTAACACATAAATATATATGTATATACACATAATAACACATAAATATATATGTATATACACATAATAACACATAAATATATATGTATATACACATAATAACACATAAATATATATGTATATACACATAGTAACACATAAATATATATGTATATACACATAGTAACACATAAATATATATGTATATACACATAGTAACACATAAATATAGATGTATATACACATACTAACACATAAATATATATGTATATACACATAGTAACACATAAATATATATGTATATACACATACTAACACATAAATATAGATGTATATACACATAGTAACACATAAATATATATGTATATACACATAGTAACACAAATATATATGTATATACACATAGTAACACATAAATATATATGTATATACACATACTAACACATAAATATATATGTATATACACATAGTAACACATAAATATATATGTATATACACATAGTAACACATAAATATATATGTATATACACATAGTAACACATAAATATGTATATAAGCATAACACTAAAACAGTGATAGCTTTTAATAGAATCATTTTTGTGAGTACATTTATAATAAATATGTTTCTGTTTCTATCCAAAGATCTAATTTATCTATGTACATTTAAATTTTGACAGGAATGTCCCTTTAACTATTGCAATCCATTTCCATCCGCACCACTGCTAACCCATCAAAATGAATCTTTTAGGCTGTCAGAATGAGCAGACTGTGCACTGTTTTTCTATCGCTACTTGGTCGCTTTGCAGCTTTTGCAAGTATATTTATTTAACAATATTGATGTATATGTCCCTATAGATATGAAAATGTGCTGTGTTCCCTGTATACAGTCTCTACAATAGAGATGAATGGAGCTTTAATGAATTGATACCTTGTATGTTAATAAACCTCTAGATTGTTTCAGATTATTTAAAATATGTGCAAGATAGACTGGAAAAAGCCATGAAATTGTATTTAAAGGGACAGCCAAGTCCAAAAAAAAACGTACATGATTTAAATAGGGAATGTAATTTTAAACAACTTTCAAATTTACTTTTATCACCAATTTTGCTTTGTCCTCTTGATATTCTTAGTTAAAAGCTAATTCTAAGAGGTTCATATGCTAATTTCTTAGACCTTGAAGACTGCCTCTAATCTGACTGCATTTTGACCACTAGAGGGCATTAGTTCATGTGTTTCATATAGATAGCATTGAGCTCATGCACGTGAAGTTACCCTGGAGCCAGCACTGATTGGCTAAAATGCAAGTCTGTCAAAACAACTGAAATAAGGGGGCAGTTTGCAGAGGCTTAGATGCAAGGTAATCACAGAGGTAAAAAGTGTATTTATATAACTGTGTTGGTTAAGCAAAACTGGGAAATGGGTAATAAAGGGAGTATCTTTCTTTTTAAACTACACAAATTCTGGTGTTGGCTGTCCCTTTCAGATGTCCAAATTGCCCTTTCACAGAGGTATCACATGTCTAGAAGTGTCTAACTCGATACCCCAAAACTGAGCTCGAAAAGCTTTTAAAAAGTGATTTGAAAAACTACTGTGATCGCTGAGATCTTTTCAGCTAAATAGAGAAAATAAGGCTTTAATCAAGGATCTGAAAACCTGTTTGCCAATGTGTTGAATCAGCACAAAATGCGCTATTGTGATCGCACCAAATTGTAACACAGCCCGAAAACCCACCAAAAATGCCACTCCCGATAGAGTGTGATCTATGTCATAGTTTGCAGTGAGCATTCATACAAAAATAAAATGAATTAGCATTTTATTTTAGAAGGTCTCTTTAACCCCTTAATAATATGTAGTATTTAAACAAAGAATAAAACTGGCTACCAAAGAGTTAAATCAAAACCAAAAAATATGTTACTTTTCTCCAAGGGGAAAAAATGAATAAATAAATAAAAGCACCTGCCAATGACGATATTAATGCAAGGCATAGGAAATATACCAAGTGCTACATGTATTATGATTTGAGATATTAATCTGCCTGCGCAGATTGAAAAATGCAAATCGCCTCCATCCACAGGTGCGCGGAGATACGATTTACAGTTGCTCCTCACTGTGAAAATAACCCGTGTCACATTTAATAGCTGCACATAAAATGTAAACTGCAACAAAATGAATATTCTAGTAGTATAACGAGTGTTAGTATTCGCTATGCTATCAACCATTTACAGTGCTCAAGTTATTGTGCTTTGAAAAGGAAATTGATTTTTTTTTTTTTTTTTAGCAAAACACTAAACATTTTTACATTTGCTTACGATATCGGAGATATGTATTGAATGTGGCAGTGTGGGAGATGTCTCTTTAAACCAGGGGTGTACATCCCTTACAAATGTACTGCATGGGATTTCTGTCTGTTTGTCTATCTGTCCATCTATCTACCTACCTATCTCTTTAGCTATCTATCTATCTATCTATCTATCTATCCCGTCCCTTTGTCCATCTCTCTCTCTCCCTCTTCCCCCCTCTCTCTCTCTATGTATGTGTCTGTGTGAGTATATGTATGTGTGTGGGCATTAATGTTTATGTGTGTATGTGTATGTCTGTATGTATGTGTGTGGGGGTGTGTATATGTATGTATGTGTGTGGGTGTGTGTATATGTATGTATGTATATATGTGTGTATGTGTATATGTATGTATGTGTGTATGTGTATGTCTGTATGTATGTATTTATGTGCGTGGGCATGTATGTGTGCATGTGTGTGTATATGTCTGTATGTATGTATGTGTGCATGTGTGTATTTATGTGTGTATGTATGTAAATGTCTGTGCATGTATGTAAATGTCTGTGTGTGTGTGTGTGTATGTATGTATGTGTGCATGTGTGTCTGCCTGTCTGTGTGTGTATATGTATGTGTATATCTGTGTGTATATGTATGTGTGTATGTATGTAAATGTCTGTGTGTGTGTGTATATATGTATGTGTGCATTTGTATGTCTGTCTGTATGTCTGTGTGTGTATGTATGTGTATGTCTGTATGTATGTGTGTTTGTATGTGTATGTCTGTGTGTATATGTATGTGTGTATGTATGTGTATGTGTGTATGTGTATGTCTGTATGTATATGTATGTGTGTATGTATGTGTGTATGTATGTGTATGTCTGTGTGTATATGTATGTGTGTATGTATGTGTATGTCTGTGTGTATATGTATGTGTGTATGTATGTATGTGTATGTCTGTATGTATATGTATGTGTGTATGTATGTGTATGTCTGTGTGTATATGTATGTATGTGTGTATGTATGTATGTGTATGTCTGTGTGTATATGTATGTGTGTATGTATGTGTATGTCTGTGTGTATATGTATGTGTATGTCTGTGTGTATATGTATGTGTGTATGTATGTATGTGTATGTCTGTATGTATATGTATGTGTGTATGTATGTGTATGTCTGTGTGTATGTATGTATGTATGTATGTATGTGTGTGTGTATGTATGTGTGTGTGTATGTATATGTATGTGTGTATGTATTTGTATGTCTGTGTGTATGTATGTATGTATGTATGTATGTGTATGTCTGTGTGTATGTGTGTATATGTATGTATGTATGTCTGTATGTATATGTATGTATGTATGTATGTCTGTATGTATATGTATGTATGTGTATGTCTGTGTGTGTGTATGTATGTATATGTATGTATGTATGTATGTCTGTATGTATATGTATGTATGTATGTATGTATGTATGTATGTATGTGTGTGTGTATGTATATGTATGTATGTGTGTATGTATGTGTGTGTGTATGTATGTGTGTGTGTATGTATATGTATGTGTGTATGTATGTGTATGTCTGTGTGTATGTATGTATGTATGTGTATGTCTGTGTGTATGTGTGTATGTATGTGTGTGTGTATGTATATGTATGTATGTATGTCTGTATGTATATGTATGTATGTATGTATGTCTGTATGTATATGTATGTATGTGTATGTCTCTGTGTGTGTATGTATGTATATGTATGTATGTATGTATGTATGTCTGTATGTATATGTATGTATGTATGTGTATGTCTGTGTGTATGTATGTATGTATGTATGTGTGTATGTATGTGTGTGTATGTATATGTCTGTGTGTATGTATGTGTGTGTGTATGTATGTATATGTATGTATGTATGTGTGTGTGTATGTATGTATATGTATGTATGTATGTGTAATTGAGTGTGTCTTTATATCTATCTACAACCCTCTATCTCTCTGTGTCTCTGTCTCACTACCTATCCCTCAACTTATTTTATTTAGTTAAGAGTAATACACACACATACACTATATAGTAGCAGAGAGACAGCATATGTAAGTTGCAGAGCCATTGTGAAACCTCTTATGTCAGCTGCAGTGATACAGTTATATGTCACACAGAAAGGCAGAGGAGTTACATGGGACAACACCCAAATGCTTTATTATCAGTGTCACCACAACTCATGGAGGTACTGAATCACCAATAAAGTACTGATAAAAACCTCTCTGGTACAAATATAGATTTCATTTGGATAAGTGGGGATTAGATTAAAGGGACATGAAACCCCAAATTTCTCTTTCATGATTCAGACAGAGCAGACACTTTTAAAAACTTTCCAATTTACTTCTATTCTCATGTTATTCTTTGTTGAAGAGATATCTAGGTAGGCAGCGTGCACCTATCTGGAGCACTACATGACAGGAATCACTGCTCCTAACTACTGTTTTTGCAAATGTATAACATTGTTATAAAACACCAGTCACTTGCACATTCCTACAACTTCCTGACTGATTTTAAGCAAAGGATACTCTGACGGATACCCCGGATACCCAGACTGGGTAGCTCCGCCAAAGGGGTCCTGCTTCCTCCCTGCCGACTGCAGCTATGTAGCTGGCAAGTGACCACAGCCTGTAGCCACCCCTGATACCCGACAGCACCAGTACTCAGGGTCCCACCCTGTGGCAGACTCCGGCTACCCAGACTAGGTAGCTCTGCCAGAGTGTCCTTCCTCTGCCTGGAACAGGCTGCTATGTAGCCCAGGAAAGTGATTCTAGCTGAAGCCCACCTAAATGACTAGACCGACTAGCATTCAGGTGAAATAAGAACTGATTTTATTGTACAACATACACTCCTTTTATACACACAGCTCAACTTAATAAAACAGGGAGACAATGCCACAGTTTTCCCACCATTCCCGCCCCTCCAGACTGACCGGCGCCTCCATAGCAACCATAATCTCACAGAATCCCAGGACACAGTGGTGACAGTTTTGGGGTGATCCCGGGGGAGCACTTCCAGGGTGTCATTTGAAAGCTCTCAGTCCCCAGATGCTGCAGTCCAAAAAGCGGTATGATTCGTTATTTGGGACCGGAGACACAGCCCGTTGAGGTTATGGGGGTAGGGGTGTCCAAAACCCCCGGTTCCCAAAGCAGCTCCCCTCCGGTAATTATCCCACCTCTTGTCCTCCCTAGGGGCCACTAATCCCCAAAAGAGTGGAGCTCTGGGGCACATGGTTGCTGGAGCGACCAGGGGTAAATTTAGCGGGAGTTCTGCTGTCCTGTGGCCGACCAGGAGTTCCAGGAGCCCGGACAGCCTGAGAGGAGTTAGGCGGGTGTCCGTTGTGAGGCGGCCGACCGGGAGTTCCAGGAGCCCAGCCAGCCTAGGAGGGTTTTCCAGGTCATAGACCAGCTCTTTTCTAAACAAGTTTGGAACACAAAACCATGCAACCAAAAGCTTCCAGAGATTGTGGTTGCTCTGAGGATCCCAAAACCACTGAGAAACAACAGGGGTGAGGTTGTAGGGGGTAGCTTTAGCCGTCTGGTATCTGTGACATCTCTCCCCCTCCAGTTCGGCAGACCCGGCTAGACCCTTAACGAGTCAGCCTGGGGCTGTCCAACGGTGGCCCTCCACTTCTCAGTTGCTGGGAGAGGTTATCCATCTCTCCTGAGCTTGGGGCATCCTGGGGGGTTCCTGCTGACGTTTATACCCTGTGCCCTGGGCACAGGGAAAGTTACATAAGGCAACGTCCCGAACAAGTTTTCTAAGGCCGGCTCCAAAACAATTGCTGTCCCACAAGTTCCAGTGTCCTTAAGTTCCATGGCCACACTGCCTCTCTCTGTGACACTCTGTTTAGTACCGGCTGACCCACCCACAAACAAAGCTAGTGCCGGTTTCCCAGCTGTATTCCCACCCCAGACCGGAGGGGGAGGTTGCTCCTTGGTGGGGCAGGTAAAACTCGGGTGCCCAAACATGTGGCACCAACTGTATACACTTTTATCCTCCTTGCCCAATGCAACGCCTGCCCTCAGTGAGAAATACTCCAGGACAAGAAAAGGGTAGAGACCCTGCCAAGCTACTGAGGGGAGAGTCCGTCTGTCTCTTCTCCCGAGAAGGAGATCTAACGCTGGGGAGGGAGGTCTGCTACCTCTGCTCCATGGGAAACTGTGCTGCCGCTGGGGAGAGAGACCGACTGTCTCCTCTCCCAGAAAGGGATTCGGCCGCTGGGGAGAGATATCGATACCCGTCTCTCCCTGCAAGGGCTTTTCTGTAAGGGGAGGGAGGACGACTACCTCCGCTCCCAAAGGATGGATCTCCTCTCCCAGAAAGGGGTTCTGCTTACGGGGAGGGAGGACGACTACCTCCGCTCCCAGGGAATGGCTCTGCCGCTGGGGAGAGAGACCGACTGTCTCCTCTCCCGGCTCCTGGCTCTGCCGCTGGGGAGAGAGACCGACATCTATCTCTCCCTGCAAGGGGTTCTCTGTAAGGGGAGGGAGGACACCTAACTCCTCTCCCTGGTTTCCTGGGGATGTTACAGGTGCTGGGCGGAGGCCGACAGCTCTCTGCCCTGTTGCCAGCGCTTCTGCTGGGGTGGCTCGTTTGTCCAGGTCTATAAGCTTGGGCCCAGGCTGCTGATCTGTATCTAGCAGCACGTTGTCGCTTATGATCTGTTGCCACTCATCTGAGGCCAACCTCCATGATTCCCAGAGTGCTGCACTACAGCTCCATGCAGACTCCATGGCATGCTGCAGAACTCGGTCTAGCAGCCTCTTGTATGCCTTTTCCAGTCCCCATTCTTGGACAATAAGCGATACCATATCGGATACCAGCCAGGGTACCCCCGAGAGATCCAACAGCTGCTCTCGGGAGTGGCCAATGTTCGTTACTCTCAGTTCCGCCCCGCTCCCAAATTCTGGGTCTTCTGTCAACTTTTCCAATAATAACCCAGGGCCGCCAAAGCCAAAGCCCTCTGTGGGGGAGCAATCCTCCAGCCATGGTCGTACTTGCATAGTGAGCCATCGGAGGTCCCGATAGCCTTCCTCCACCCACATCTCTGCCCAAACCAGTCGATCTAGTTCCGATAGCCATTCCTCCATGGGCTGCTCTCCCAGTACTCGCAAGTCCCACCGCACCCAGTACCTCTCATCATCTGTGGGGAGGATCTTTCCATCACAATCCTTTTCTTGTTGAAGGCTCTCCCTCCATAGCTGCCGGCGGACAATGCTCCTGCAGCTCAGCTGGTCCAGTTCAGAACCAGGACCGTCCAGCTGGGTCAGTGCCTCCTGTACTCTCCTTAGGTACTAGGCTTCCATAGTTACCAGCTACTGTGGCCCTTCTCTGTCAGCAGGAATTGTGTGGAAGAAGCAGATCCCACCGCTGCCAGCCAATGTGATGGATACCCCGGATACCCCGACTGGGTAGCTCCGCCAAAGGGGTCCTGCTTCCTCCCTGCCGACTGCAGCTATGTAGCTGGCAAGTGACCACAGCCTGTAGCCACCCCTGATACCCGACAGCACCAGTACTCAGTGTCCCACCATGTGGCAGACTCCGGCTACCCAGACTAGGTAGCTCTACCAGAGTGTCCTTCCTCTGCCTGGAACAGGCTGCTATGTAGCCCAGGAAAGCGATTCTAGCTGAAGCCCAACATACACTCCTTTTATACACATAGCTCATCTTGATAAAACAGGGAGACAATGCCACAGTTTTCCTGCCATTCCCGCCCCTCCAGACTGACTGGCGGGGGAGCGGCAGCACTTCCAGGGTGTCATTTGAAAGCTCTCGGTCCACAGATGCTGCAGTCCAAAAAGCGGTATGATTCGTTATTTGGGACCGGAGATACAGCCCGTTGAAGTTATGGGGGTAGGGGTGTCCAAACCCCTGGTTCCCAAAGCAGCTCCCCTCCGGTAATTATCCCACCTCTTGTCCTCCCTAGGGACTACTAATCCCCAAAAGAGCGGAGCTCTGGGGCACATGGTTGCTGGAGCGACCAGGGGTAAATTTAGCGGGTGTTCTGCTGTCCTGTGGCCGACCGGGAGTTCAAGGAGCCCAGCCAGCCTAGGAGGGTTTTCCAGGTCATAGACCAGCTCTTTTCTAAACAAGTTTGGAACACAAAACCATGCAACCAAAAGCTTCCAGAGATTGTGGTTGCTCTGAGGAGCCCAAAACCACTGAGAAACAACAGGGGTGAGGTTTTAGGGGGGTGGGGGGTAACCTTAGCCGTCTGGTATCCGTGACAGACGCTAAGAGAACAACGCCAATTTAATCATAAATGTAAATTAGAAAGGGTTTTATTTATTTATTTTTTATTTTACAATCCATCTAAATTGTGAAAGAAAATGTTTGGGCCCATTCATTTCACCTATGTACAGTATATGCTATACTCTTTAATTTAAAATAATTATTTTCAGAAGTTGATTTCTCTTTAAAAGACTGCACAATATATATATATATATATTTGTGTAACATTAATCACTTCCTTCCACAAACTCTGCAGACTCATTATGATGAAATCTGGAAAACTACTGCCCTGGAAAAATCATAGTCGTTATGTGCTTAACCGTATACCTAACATACAAAACAATCAGATTTAAAGGGACAGTCAAGTCAATATTAAACTTGCATGATTCATATAGAGCATGTAATTTTAAACAACTTTTTATCATCAAATTGGCTTTGTTCTCTTGGTATTCTTTATTGAAAGCTAAACCTAGGTATGCTCATATGCTAATTTTTAAGCCCTTCGAGGCCGCCTCTTATCTGAATGCATTTTAAATATTTTCACAGCTAGACAGGACTAGTTCGTGTGTGCCATATAGATTACATTGTGCTCAAACCCATGTGGTTACTTATGAGAGGGCAATGATTCGCTAAAATGCAATTCTATCAAAAGAACTGAGATAAAGGGGCAGTCTGCAGAGGCTTAAATACAAGGTAATCACAGAGGTAAAAAGTATATTAATATAACTGGGTTGGTTATGCAAAACTGGGGAATGGGTAATAAAGGGATTATCTATCTTTTTAAACAATAAAAATTCTGGAGTAGACTGTCCCTTTAAGATTGGATATTGTTCTTAGGTGCTTACTTATTAAATTCACAAAGAACTGAGACCTATAATAAAAGCCAAACTAACTCTATTTATTTTTTTGCAGTGTGAGAACTACTTTCAAAATCAAAAGCCTTTTCAATGGATTAGCGAACCTCACCAGCGGAATTACCATCCGTCAAAAAACACTTTATGCACAAGTTTTCTTGTGATTTTAGGATTTATCCCCTTGAAACCACATTTTTATTCTTGGCTTTTTTCCCAGTTGTCAATCTTGTACAAGTTCAGTAACACAAATGTGTTCCGTCTTTAAAAAAAATGTTAAAATAATAATCAAATCACACATTTAAACTATGAAGCGTTCATTATTAAAACACAATTATTTGTTTGTTCATAAAGTCAATTTAAAATGTAGAAAAAAAATTTAATTATAAATTAACACAAACTGTAAGGGTTAATTGCAATTTGTCATAAATTGAGCGTGTTATGAATATCAACAAAAAAAAACCAACTACTAAATATGAATCAATCTGGATTGGACATTTGCATTTCCTATTGGCTACTTGTTTTTTGTCTTATGTGTTTATGTAATTCAAATGTAGTATATAGAGATTTATCAGTTTTTTATAAATGCAAGAGACTGACTTATTATGGGCTAGATTACAAGTGGAGCGCAAATTAGAGCTCCTGCTCTTGAGTTAAAGGGACACTGAACCCAAATTTTTTCTTTTGTGATTCAGATGGAGCATGCAATTTTAAGCAACTTTCTAATTTACTCCTATTATCATTTTTTCTTCGTTCTCTTGCTATCTTTATTTGAAAAAGAAGGCATCTAAGCTTTTTTGGGGGTTCAGAACTCAGCCCTTTTTTATTGGTGGATGAATTTATCCACCAATCAGAAAGAACAACCCAAGTTGTTCACCAAAAATGGGCCGGCATCTAAACTTACATTCTTGCATTTTAAATAAAGATATCAAGGGAATGAAGAAAATTTGATAATAGGAGTAAATTAGAAAGTTGCTTAAAATTTCATGCTCTATCTAAATCATGAAAGAAAAAGATTTGGGTTCAGCGTCCCTTTAACTTTGCTAGATGAAGGCTTTTTGCACGTGTCGGGGTGCACTCGTATTATGAGTAAAACGTTTGTAGACCCAATGTGTTCAAAAAGTGGAACTTCGAATATCTCAATAGCGTTAATGTATTCCCCCATAAAAATATAAATACATACTGTATGTAGACACATATAAGCAATATATCTCTTTTCGCTCGCACGCAACAGTTAGTTTGTAACAATTATATGCATATGCTCAAAACGTGCACACTCCTGAGCCAATCTCAGTTTGCTCTTAAGGAAAGGTGCTGCAATTACGAACTTTAGATCATTTTGTCTATATTTGTTATTAATATTTTATACACATCAAAAAACTCCTAAACATAATAAAAAAACAAGTGTTGACTGTATTTTAATTTAAAATAGTGATTTTTGAGCAATATTTATTAAGCCAATTAAACTAAGAAATAATTACATTTATAAATATGAGAACTGAGCGAGCGCAAAAACCCAAACGTTGAAAAATAGCCATGCAGACAGCCATAGAAACCATCTTGAAAAGAAAAAATAAAAACAGATTGGTTTTCAAATTTTTTTAACACTTTGAATGGCTCACAAATCTTGAAAAAAACCACTGGAAAACTGTTTTACAGTGGATTTGAATATTGATGTTGAATTATCACTATGCAACTACAGAGAGTATTATTGAAGAAATATGCATTTAAAAAGCTTGTGATTATTGAACTGGACTGGAGTGGCTTTGAATTAAAAATAAAACCCCATAAAAATCTTTGCACAGATCTTATAGAACTACTTTATTTTTCTGCTGCCCTAGGCACTGGGAAACCCCTTAACCCAACAATCTTATCTTAGATTCCCCTCATATAATTCACTGAGTTATAAAAAAAAATAAAAAAAAAATGAGCCAATAAAACGTTTAGAGAGGTTACTCGGCTAAACACACTTTGGGAGCGTAAATGGAATGATGGTGGGCTATTGGGTAGACCACTATAAATACATTACAGCTTATGGAGGGTGCTCGACCATCTGGAAAATCTAGTCCCCTGATAGCATGGGAACAAACTCTATATATTAATGGAGCAACAACAAAAAAGTTGTTTAGGAAGACACATGAAGTCTCCATGAGGGTCACAGAAGAATTGACCAATAAAAATAGTAAAAAGTAGACAAAATACAATTTTTTGGTAACTGTCAAAGCAAATGTATAACTTTTCCTACGTGTTAACAACCACACAAACAAAATGTCACACAAGGTGCCAGTGACCCTTTAAACAACACAGTCATTATTTATTTTGAGGTCACGATGTTCTTAAAGGCAGGTTGACACAATTTCATGCATGAAGATACCAGTTCACATACAAAGGAAATTCTCAGAAATTGCATTAGAGTAATTACATTGTTCATTTGAGATGAAACATTTCCCCTGTGTGTATATTAAGCTCAGCAAGTGTTTCTCTGCAAACTGTTCTAAAGAATCATTTACCTGCAACCAGTTCCAGTTTTTCACCAGGATCTCCCTCGGAGTAAAGTTTAGGGTGACAGCGGTACCCGATCTGGCTTATCAGGCTGGCTGGAAGAGCTACCAGATCACGTCGGATCAGAACACAGGATCGATTCTCCAAGGAGCCAGGAATCTGTTCGACCTTCTCTTGCCCAACTGGAAAATAAAATAAAAGATAGAAATGAGAGAGCAGGAAATGCTTTTTATTAATGAATCCTGAGTTTAAATTGTACTCAAATCATTGTAATCCGTTCTCTGGAGCAGCACATCCATTTAGATGAGACATGAGACACCGTATTAGGGTCTAATCTACTGTTATCCATCTTAGCATTAAAAAACAAAATAAGGCCCTTGATTTTTTTTTTTTTTATCGAGTCCTCTTCTTTCACATACACCATCCCTATACCTTTATTATTAATGAAACACAAATAACTTGCTCCCTCTCTTACCAGCCCTAGGCACCTCTCTTCCCCTTCCTTGCCCTGGTTGCCTCCCTCTCAGTCTCTACTACCTCCCATGCCCTGGCTGCCTTTCTCCCTCTCATGCCTGGCTGCCTCTCTCTCTCATGCCCTGGCTGCCTCTCTCATGCCCTGGCTGCCTTTCTCCCTCTCATGCCTGGCTGCCTCTCTCATGCCCTGGCTGCCTCTCTCATGCCCCTGGCTGCCTCTCTCTAATGCCCTGGCTGCCTCTTTCTCTCTCATGCCCTGGCTGCCTCTCTCTAATGCCCTGGCTGCCTCTCTCTAATGCCCTGGCTGCCTCTCTCTAATGCCCTAGCTGCCTCTCTCTAATGCCCTGGCTGCCTCTCTCTCATGCCCTGGCTGCCTCTCTCTCATGCCCTGGCTGCCTCTCTCTAATGCCCTGGCTGCCTCTCTCTAATGCCCTGGCTGCCTCTCTCTAATGCCCTGGCTGCCTCTCTCTCATGCCCTGGCTGCCTCTCTCTAATGCCCTGGCTGCCTCTCTCTAATGCCCTGGCTGCCTCTCTCTAATGCCCTGGCTGCCTCTCTCTAATGCCCTGGCTGCCTCTTTCTCTCTCATGCCCTGGCTGCCTCTCTCTAATGCCCTGGCTGCCTCTCTCTCTCTCTCTCATGCCCTGGCTGCCTCTTTCTCTCTCTCATGCCCTGGCTGCCTCTTTCTCTCTCTCATGCCCTGGCTGCCTCTCTCTCTCTCATGCCCTGGCTGCCTCTCTCTCTCTCATGCCCTGGCTGCCTCTCTCTCTCTCATGCCCTGGCTGCCTCTCTCTCTTTCATGCCCTGGCTGCCTCTCTCTCACTCACGCCCTGGCTGCCTCTCTCTCTCATGCCCTGGCTGCCTCTCTCTCTCCTGCCCTGGCTGCCTCTCTCTCACTCACGCCCTGGCTGCCTTTCTCTCTCTCATGCCCTGGCTGCCTCTCTCTCTCTCATGCCCTGGCTGCCTCTTTCTCTCTCTCATGCCCTGGCTGCCTCTTTCTCTCTCTCATGCCCTGGCTGCCTCTTTCTCTCTCTCATGCCCTGGCTGCCTCTTTCTCTCTCTCATGCCCTGGCTGCCTCTTTCTCTCTCTCATGCCCTGGCTGCCTCTCTCTCTCTCATGCCCTGGCTGCCTCTCTCTCTCTCATGCCCTGGCTGCCTCTCTCTCTCATGCCCTGGCTGCCTCTCTCTCTCATGCCCTGGCTGCCTCTCTCTCTCATGCCTTGGCTGCCTCTCTCTCACTCACGCCCTGGCTGCCTTTCTCTCTCTCATGCCCTGGCTTCCTCTCTCTCTCTCATGCCCTGGCTGCCTCTCTCTCTCTCACGCCCTGGCTTCCTCTTTCTCTCTCTCATGCCCTGGCTGCCTCTCTCTCTCATGCCCTGGCTGCCTCTCTCTAATGCCCTGGCTGCTTCTCTCTCTCTCATGCCCTGGCTGCCTCTCTCTCTCTCTCATGCCCTGGCTGCCTCTTTCGCTCTCTCATGCCCTGGCTGCCTCTTTCTCTCTCTCATGCCCTGGCTGCCTCTTTCTCTCTCTCATGCCCTGGCTGCCTCTTTCTCTCTCTC
>NC_069510.1:31444916-31447416 GCF_027579735.1 Bombina bombina | reverse complement strand
TCTCCCTCTCATGCCCTGGCTGCCTTTCTCTCTCTCATGCCCTGGCTGCCTCTCTCCCTCTCATGCCCTGGCTGCCTCTCTCCCTCTCATGCCCTGGCTGCCTCTCTCCCTCTCATGCCCTGGCTGCCTCTCTCCCTCTCATGCCCTGGCTGCCTCTCTCTCTCTCATGCCCTGGCTGCCTCTCTCCCTCTCATGCCCTGGCTGCCTTTCTCTCTCTCATGCCCTGGCTGCCTCTCTCCCTCTCATGCCCTGGCTGCCTCTCTCCCTCTCATGCCCTGGCTGCCTCTCTCCCTCTCATGCCCTGGCTGCCTCTCTCTCTCTCATGCCCTGGCTGCCCTTTCTCCCTCTCATGCCCTGGCCGCCGCTCTCTACCTCATTGTACTCGCTTCCTCTCCCTCTCTTGCCCTGGTTGCCTCCCCTCCCCCTCTACTACCTCCAATGTACTGGCTGTCTCTCTCTCTCTCTCCTTGGCCTTAGCTGCCTCTCTCTCTTTCTTGTCCCCACTGCCTCTTTCTTTCTCTCTTGACTTTGCCTCTCTATCCCCCTCTAACCTTAACTGTATCTCTCTCTCTTACCCTAGCTGCCTTGCTCCTCCCTTTGTCTATCTGTTTCTTGTCCCTGTATGTCCCTGAATAACCAGCAGTCGTAATGATGACCTGGAAACTTACTGTACCGTCTAGCTTACATATAAATGTCCCATCACATCCTGCAATGCCTAACAAATCACACAAGCAACCTACACACAGATTACCTTGGCTAATGTCAAACCATCAGCATCTAACCAAATGCTTTTTCTTGGACAAATGTAAAGAAGTTTACAAATACTAAACCAGTATAATCACACATTTGTTTCCTTAGATTTACAAAAATGAAAGTAAAAAATGATTTTCTACAATCTTAGATTCATTAGATGATCAAATGCAAAAGTGCATGAAAGTCACTAGTATGCTGGGGCGGTATTATGGTAAATCATGCTGCAGTGTAGAGGCTGCATTATTCTTGTTCTCTGATCACAAGAACGATACATTTAAAATGCTTCCAGGTACCAATATAAGAATGTCCTTAGTCACTAATTGGTAAGTACACGCTCGTGCACTAGTCAGATTGACTGGCAAGCTAGTGTACACAGTGTACCCATTAATCAGTGCCTGTGTATGTGCTGAGATCAACACAAGGCTAAAGCAATGCTTTTTATTAATGTTTCATTGTTGAAACTGCGGTATAATAGTATAATGAAGTTAGGGTTGCTGGGTGTCCCATATATAACTGGACAGTCCAGCATTTCTACTGCCTGTCCATTAAAATATAAGTAAAAAAGCTAGACATTTAAAGGAACAGTAAAGTCATAATCAGACATTGAGGATTTAGACAGAGCATTCAATTTAAAACAACTTTCCAATTTACTTCTAGTATTTAATTTGCTTCCTTCTCTTGTTGTCCTTTGCTGAAAGGTTTATGTAGGAAAGCTTAGGAGCAGCAAAGCTGCTGATTGGTGGCTGCCTACATGTACAGATTGTCATTGGCTCACCCATTCAGTTAGAAACCAGTAGTGCACTGATGCTCCTTCAACAAATGATACTATGGGGCCTATTTATTATGTGTCCGCCCGACATGATCCGATCAGCTGATCAGGTCCGACAGGGGAATTGAAATTCCAGCCATTGGGGCCGAATTATCAAGCTCTGAATGGATGCCCCTGTTTCTGCTCATAACTGCTCGCCAGAAAGAGCAGTTGTGAAACAGCAGCCGAAAGACCGCTGCTCCATAACTTGCGGTCATCAATCGGCCCGATCCTATACGATCGGGCTGATTGACACCCCCTGCTAGAGGCCGCGAATCTGCAGGGGGCGGCATTGCACAAGCAGTTCACAAGAACTGCTTGTGCAATGATAAATGCAGACGGCGTATGCTGTTGGCTTTTATTATTATGCGGCGGACATGATACACTACATCGTATCATGTCCGCTCGCACTTTCATAAATCGGCCCTATTATCTCCAAAAATCTGATCTGGTAAAAAGAAAAAAAAAAATAACCATAAAGGGACATTCTAAAGTAAAAATGACATTTTTTAATTTGTTAGAGCAGTCAAGTTTTGCTTAGCTCACCCAAGCGTTTAAACACATAAGTAAAGATCTGTTTAGGTCCACAAACATAGGAGCTTCAATGCTGGACACATACAGTGAGCCAATCAGCAATGGAATCTGCACATGCCCACCAATCACAAGCCCTATCCTGCTTGCAAACTGCAATACTTGCACATCTTAAGATGGACGATACCTATGACTTTCCTTAACAAGATCCTATAACCCATCCCTTTTATTCTATAGTGAGAGATACAAAACATTATATTGTGTTGCGCACCTGAAAATCCAAAAGATTAAAGGGACATGAAACCCAATTTTTAGGGAGCATAGAGTTTTAAACAAATTTCTAATTTACTTCTATTATCAAATTTTATTTGTTCTCTTGGTATCTTTAGTTGAAAAGCAGAGGTATAA
>NC_069510.1:31437416-31439916 GCF_027579735.1 Bombina bombina | reverse complement strand
CATCTCGTGATGCCCGGCTGTGATTGGACGAAGCCGGTTTCGTCATTGCTGTGGTTGTACAGCAGGAAGAAGAAGGCGGGGGATCATCGATCCGGCTTTGCAGAAGCAAAAGGTAAGTATTTCTACAAATCCGGTGCAATGTAAATTTTCATCAATGAAAGTGCCCGTGTTAAAAACCGGGCACTCATTGCTGAAAATTGACCTTCACTTTAATGGCTGTGTGTTGAGTTATTTTGAGGGGACAGCAAATTTACATTGTAGCAAAGTGTCATTTCTTCAGTGTTGTCACATGAAAAGATATAATAAAATATTTACAAAAATGTGAGGGGTGTACTCACTTCTGTGAGATACTGTATATATAGTCTGCATAGGTGATATTGAAAGTTAAGCACAATTGTTGGGACTGTATTCTCAAATGAGTTAATAACACAAACAGTAAAAGAAGATAAAATATGTTACATGATATTCTGCTAAATGCCAGCTCCTCCCTGGTTTTCTCATTCCTATAAATTCCAAGAGAATTCAGTTTCCCGTTCGAGCCTTGTAACTCGCAGTATCTGTCCTTTTTTAGACCGAGGTCTGTGACAAGTTCCCGGGATTATAAATACTCGTATTTCAGCAGCTCTTTTAGATCTTGTGGAAAAGTGAAACATCTGCCAGTGTAGATGTGCAATTAAATCATTGTCTCAAGAGTTTACCCATTCCTTGCCAAAGCGGCACACAAACATGTTGGGGTTATCAGAGGACGCAGGATGGAAGCTGGTAACCCATTTACTAATATTACAATGCTATGACTGTCACAAGTCAGTTCCCTGCTTGCAATATATAGTTGTCTCACCTGATTTTACAGAAGGATAAAAAACCTATTTTAGATTTACCTGGCAGTCAGGATAAAAGAAACAGAAAAATTCATTGTCACTGTAAACAAGAACTAAAAGTCTCATCAACTGATCACATCTCCTTCTTAAATGTAGGGTCGAGTATAAAAAAAAATATTTCTCCTAAATATCACATATATCAATACAAATTAAATTTGATAAAGGTTTGGCAAACATTTTCTTTAATTATATGTTCTTAAAGTAATGTGTGTTGACCACACATCTTAAAAAGATATTAAAGGGACACTGTACCCACATTTTTTCTTTTGTGATTCAGATAGAGCATGCAATTTTAAGCAACTTTCTAATTCACTCCTATTTTCAAATGTTCTTTATTCTCTTGGTATCTTTATTTGAAATGCAAGAATGTAAGTTTAGATGCCGGCCCATTTTTGGTGAACAACCTAGGTTGTCCTTGCTGATTGGTGGATAAATGCATCCACCAATCAAAAGCTGCTGTCCAGAGTTCTGAACCTAGAAAAAAGCTTAGATGCCATCTTTTTCATATAAAGATAGCAAGAGAACGAAGAAAAATTGATAATAGGAGTAAATTAGAAAGTTGCTTAAATTTGCATGCTCTATCTGAATCATGAAATAAATTTTTTGGGTACAGTGTCCCTTTAAGGGCAAAATTACAAGTGAAGCGCTAAATATCACTTTCATGATAGTGATATTTGCACTCCACTGGGTAATACCAGCACACGCTAATGTGCGCTGGTATTACAAGTTGACAGCAATGTGAATGCAAGCTCGTGTTCGCATTTCTGGGAAGCATTGCCCCAAAGAGAGCGCTCTGTTATAGGCTCTAATGGGAGCCTCATTCTCATGCCATCAGACATGGCATAAGAACTAGTGCAGCAAAGGACGTAAGTCGTGCAGCGATAGCAGCAAATTGTAAATATATATGTATATGCTTACATACATATATATTTACAGGGAACACACAGTTCCCCTAGACCGCAATGTAAAGGCACTTTTCAGTGCCAGTTTGTTTCTAACACCCCACTTACGCCAACTTTATCCCCAAAATACTGCCAAGTGCAGTTATTTTGATAAAAAATAAAAATGCTAATGTTTTTCTTTTTAATAAAATACACTACACTGTATTTTGGGGCACATTTATAAAATTAACCAGAGATCTGATCTCTGGTTAATTTTATAAGCGCTAATTGCTACCGCAAGCTCACAGTAGCAGACGCCCCCCTTGCCCCTCCCTTCGGACACCCATGCCTGTGCACCACCATTCAAATACTACACCTTCTCAGAAAGTCAGCAGTGGATTGCATGGCACAAATTAAATCTTCGCTGACACAAAACACGCCACCTGATCCTCTAATCACACATAGCATACGTGCGTATGCCGCTGAACAGTAATACATTTTACTAGAAGCATTTCAATGCTGACTGTTCACTTTTACGATAACAATAACTCCGAGAGACTTGCACAAAGAAAAAAATGACCACTATAAACGTAATGAAATAAATTATAAATTATTTTTAGTGATTTATAGCAGCTGCTAATTTTCATGTGATTTGATTTATGTATGAATAAAACATTTTGCACTTTTCAATGTAACTTTGTAATAATTAGCATAATTAGAATTTTGCCCACAATTGTGTTT
>NC_069510.1:31347416-31432416 GCF_027579735.1 Bombina bombina | reverse complement strand
CTACCTTTGAATATAGCAGACTTGGTTAAATAGGGTGTTGTTTAGCGGGTACGCGCAAGTTTTTTTTGGTCACGGTATACAAAGTCCTGACGTTTGTGCGCTTTGGGCTTTGCCTGTGCGCATAAAAAAAACAATCTTTCAATTTGTAATAAAAAGTTTACTTTCAGCGGTATTAGCACTCAAGCAAGAGCAATAAATACTGCTTTACTTGTAATCTAGCCAAAAATGTTTAATTAAAGAAAATAAAACACCACCACAATATACTTGTTTGTTTTGCCTGCTTTTGCTGTTAAGTACCTCGGAAAATTGTGTGTGCTCTTCATCTCTTAGGGAAGCTGGAGGACATCCAAAATACTTAAGTTTGGTGAAATGTATCCAAACCTGCAACGTTCTACACAGTGATTGCTTAAATTACAGCATACGTTCATTTACATCCATCTGTACCTGGCTAGAAAAATTAATTCTACCATAATTCTCAAGGGATATATCCCTGCACTGGCTCTCAATTTGCAAAATCTACTATCTAAAAATCTACAAATTCCACAAAACATATAAAATACTATAATGCAGTGCATAACTACTGATATATTCTATATATAAATTGCAATTTTTTATATTTGGTTTCTGTGTTTAAAAAAAGACCCTCATGTTTACAGTTGTTGATACATTTCTATAAATAATTATAAAACAACTTTAAATACACAAATTATTCAGTACCTGAAAAGAAATGTAAGTTACAGATGAAAACACATTTACTACACAATACAATTCACTTTCTATGAAAAACATACTCTTCCATGAATTACATTTCAGCGCATTTCAATCTTTAAACAATGATATTCAAATTATTTCATTTTTGTTGTTGGTAACAAAACAACAAAAAACTCCTCAGTGACATCTTTGCTTGAAAGAGCAGCAATTTACTACTGAGAGATACCTGAACACATTGTCTGAACCAATGACAAGAGACATATGTGCAGCCACCAATAAACAGCTAGCTCTCAGTAGTGCATTGCTGTTCTTGAGCATATCTAGGTATTCTTTTCTACACAGGATGCAGAGAGAAGAAAGCAAATTAACTAATAGTAGTATATTGAAAAAAAAAAAAGATTTAAATTGCTTGCTCTACCTCAATCATGAAGTTTAAATTTGACTTTACTGTTTCTTTAATATTTTAGGAAATAGTGTATGAAGCATAGTCTGTTTTTATGTATACACAATATATATATATATATATATATCATAAAAGGGTAAGAATAAAAAGGGTACTGGAATATTTACCACACTCATCAACTGTTTCTACAACAAAACACCCAATGTATATAGCAAATTATACGCATAGAATATAAAACATATTATTCATTTTTATCTGGTGGTAACTGTAGAAGATTCACAGATGGCAGTTTACAAACTGTTATATATTATTATTCTGCTGTTCTGTAAAGAGCGAGAGACTCGGATGCCACAATATGTCAAAGAATATATAAACAAGATCAACTAAGACCTTATGTCTGACATCCAGTCAAAGAGATCAATGCCAAGTTCACTCTTCATGTCAGCTTTTTACAATATGGGGCAGAGTCTCAGAACAATTATACCACGGGGCAGCTCAACATATGACCAAGAATTATGATACGTTATGGGAAATACGGTGGATCAGCTTTGGTGAACAAATACAGTTGTAGAACAGTTTGTGATCTCTTTGGACTTACCTAGATTTGTGCACATAAATCTAATAAACATAATCTGCTTAAACTAATAACGCACTAACATTTGTACTTCCTCATTCAATACTTATTACTAAAACATTCAAAGAGTAGGTTGAAAAAGTATTTTGGTTTCTGACTTAATTACTTCTCCAAATACTAAGTGGAGTCTGGTGTTAAAATCAATGAGAAGTGAGTGGTGGAGGTTTGGGTTGGAGATGCCTTGACCGATAAAAGAGGTAGAAAGATTTTGGTTATGGATAGGGCCTGTTCATCTTAAGGTAGAGATGTTGAACTGTGTTATTATCAAACAATTATCATTAGACCTTAGAAGAAGAACTGTAGCTATGCATAAAAGAAAAGGCTACAAAAGCATTTTAGATATGTGGGTGTTCATCAATCCACAGTAAATCACATTGCTAATTTTGTCACTCTATCAAAAAAAAAACAACAAACAATTGCTAAGGAGAAACTACATGCCCCTCGATGGTTCTCAGATAAATGTTCTGCAGATGGATAAGAAAAAAGTTAAGGTGAGGTTTTGATCCCATGAAATGAGGATTTGGTTCCATAGGGTTTACCTTGAAGTACACAATGAAACCATTATGGTTTGTGGCTACGTTGCTTCCTCATAACCTGAACAGATTCCTATTATATAAAAGGAACAATTAATTGAAATTGTGTCCAGAATTTTTTATTGATAATAGAAGTTGGGTGTTGCACCAAGACAATAACCCAAAATGCAATAAAAAAATAAAACATAACGATTAAAAAAAAAGAAGATCTGTGTTCCAGACCTTAACATAACTGAAATGTTGTGAAATGACATGAAAAGAGCTATTCAAACAAGAAATCCAAGAGATACCAATGCACCAAAACAGTTTTGTAAAGGAGGAATCAACTACAATTCTTTATAGTTGTTGTGCAAGTCAGATAAGCTGCTACATGAAACACATAACACATAACACAGTAACATAGTAGATGAGGTTAAAACAGGGGCACTTTCATTCATCAAAAGTTTAGAAAGCAGCCGTTTTGTGTATAAATTTACCTCTCTTCTCTTCACAGCCGGAGCAGCATTTTACCCCACCCGGAGATCCTCTCTTCACACGTCAGCAATGACTAATCCGGCTTCCTCCAATCACGGCATGGCATCAGGCAATGATTCCCCTGGGGGGAAAGCCGTGATTGGAGGAAGCTGCTCCAGCTGTGAAGAGAAGAAAGGTAAGTGTTTAAACAAAACGGCTGCTTTCTAAACTTTGATGAATGAAAGTGCCCCTGTTTTTAATAGTATTTTTA
This sequence comes from Bombina bombina, assembly GCF_027579735.1. Lineage (NCBI taxonomy): Eukaryota > Metazoa > Chordata > Amphibia > Anura > Bombinatoridae > Bombina > Bombina bombina. The sequence continues at coordinate 31,429,411 of NC_069510.1, read as the reverse complement.
AAAACCAGGTTTTCTTTCATCAAAGTTTACCTTCACTTTAAAGTTGAGCAATCATATCCATGAGTTCTGTTTCTATCCAGAAATGTATCCAAACCATTTTTAAATGCATCTAAGGTATTGACATTCACTACCTCCTTTGGTAATGAGTTCCACAATTTTATTGCTCTTAAAGTGAAAAAATGTTTCTGTTGCAGGAGATTAAATCTCCTAAACATAGCTTCTGCCATCTCTGTATATGGGCCTTGAATATATTTATATAAAGTAATCATGTCACATTTCAAGCGCCTTTTTTTCTAGAGAAAGCCAGAAAGAGACCCAGTTTGGCTAGCCTCTCCTCATAACTTAAATTCTTTATTACACTTATTAGCTCTGTGGCCCTTCTCTGAACTTTTTCTAGGTCTGCAATGTCTTTTTTTGAGATCGGTCCCCAGAACTGCACTCCATACTTAATGTGAGGTCTTACTAGGGATTTATATAGTGACAGAATTATATTTCCTTCTTTTTTAGCAATGCTTCTTTTAAAACATGCTAAAATTGTATTAGCCTTAGAAGCCACTGCCCTGCATTTTGCACCCATCTTTAGCTTGTTAACTATAAATACTCCCAAATCCATTTCCTCCTCTGTTTGGCTAACTCTTGTCCCATTTAAATTGCTTGCTTATTTTTACTTCCAAAATGTAGAACCTTGCCTTTTCCCGTATTAAATCTCATTTTCCATTTACTTGCCCATACTTCTAATTTTTGCAGATCCCTTTGTAACGAAAGTTCATCCTGCTCGAAAAATAGAGATGTCGCTATTTAATCTTTGCTCCAAGTCATTAATAAAAATATTAAAAAGAACAGGGCCCCAGTACTGATCCCCGGGGGACTCCACTGATTACCTTTGTTCAATCTGAGTATGATCCATTTACTACTACATTTTCAGATATTCCCAGTCCCTAAATTTTGTACATTAATCTCTCATGTGGCACTCTATCAAACGCCTTTGCATAACCTAAGTATAACACATCAACTGATTCCTCTTTATCTATATTTTTACTTCCTTCCTCGTAGAATCTAATTAGATTAGTTTGACATGATCTATTTCTCATAAAACCATGCTGATTTGAACTCATAATCTTGTTTACACAAATGTACTCATCAATATAATCCATTATAATCCCTTCAAGTATCTTCCCCACTATTGATGTCAAACTAACTGGTCTATAGCTTCCTGGATCAGCCCTGTTTCACCTTTTGAAGAGTGTCACCACATCAGCTTTACGCCAGTCCTGGGGTACTATACCTGTGGATATTGAGTCTTGAAAAATTAAGAGTAGAGGTTTGTCTATAACAGTGCTAAGTTCCCGTAAAACGCTTGGGTGTATTCCATCTGGGCCAGGAGTTTTATATACCTTAATATTAACCATTTTTTTCCTGATATCCTCCAGACATAACCCAGTTATTGGTATGGGCTGGCATCTTCTAGTTTGTTCCAAAGTATCCTTCCTCCATTGGTTCCTCTCTTGTGTATACTTGAAGAAAAGAATTGGTTTAGTACCTCAGCCTTCTTCCTGTCACTGGTAATAATGATACCCTCCACGCATTTTAATGTACTTATATTGTCCTTCTTAGATTTTTTGCTATTTATGTACTTAAATAACCTTTTAGGGTTTGAATTAGAATCCTTTGCAATTAATCTTTCATTTTCAATTTTGGCTAATTTGATTGCTTGATGGATGGTAATGGACGCGATAGAAGTTATTGCTACAAAAGGGGGATTTACTAGTTATTAAATAATACAGTTCACATAATTTACCCAACTTTGACTGAGAACATCTGAACAATGTTCAAGAAGAAGAAAAAAAGAAGTTCAACTGTTTGTATTTTATATAAGATTGTCTATTATTAGTAGTAGAAGGAACTACATTTTTAGGAGAAAATTATGCTGAAATTCAGCTAATTCTAAAGGGTTTACAAACATTTTCTTGCAATGCTATGGAAGGCCAGTTGCCCAGAAAGGTCTTTAGTATACTGCTAGCAACGTGCACATATCAGAAGATTAAGAATCTCTGTATTTGTGGACTTTGAGGCAAGACAGATTTACATCCCTTGCAATCATGTGTCTATAATTCATATCATGGTTGTTCAGTCTTTTTAAATGAGTCACATTTGATTTTTTTAATTTTTTTTTGGGGGGGGGGGGTTGCACTGAAGGGGCCAGTGAACAAATATTACAAATACTATTTATTAGAACATAAATCTATACTTCTATATAACAAGTGCAAAAAAAGCAATACCAGACGTACGTATATACACACACAGACACATTTACATTTGATACTCCCAGAAAGGACAGAAATTAAATAGTTGCCAAGATGAACAACATTATTCTCTGAATATATTAAAGAAGAATTAACCCTTCTTTTTTTTTTTTACTAATGATGCGGAGCTTCAATTAACTCAAAAACTAGCAGGAATGCCATTTTCTGGGAATTTACTGTTTAACTCCTGTTTTTGTGGGAATACTCAAATTACCAAGGATGACCAATCCATACTCTACTTGGGCATCACACACACCTGGTACATAGTTTACAACTGAAATGTGGGAGGTATGTAAATGAACTATGGTCATATTAAAAAAAAACTCTATATATAAATTAAATACAACTCCCATTGTCTGGGGGGGAAGGAAAATCGAGCCAATGTCCCTACTATCTGTAAATAGGCAATCTAGTGCATACTATTCACTGAGCACTCCTGGTACCAATTGTGCAGACTTGTGAGCTTCTGACTGATGCATATGCACTGTGCATAAGCTTTTACACATATACTAATAAGCAGCTACCTATACTATAAGAGAATAGTACATGACATGCCAATCTCAGGGGGAAAGAGTTTTTTAATACAATGTTAAATTACTTGAAAAAATAGATAGATAAATGATACTGATAGATAGATACATAGATAGATGATAGATAAATAGATAGATACATAGATAGATGATAGATAGATATATAGATAGATGATAGATAAATAGATAGATGATAAATATATATAGGATAGATAGATATAGGATAGATAGATAGATAGATAGATAGATAGATAGATAGATAGATAGATAGATAGATAGATAGACAGACATGATATAGTATGAAAAAGCTTTTTTTCTAATCTATCCCAGTGCACAAAAAGTAAATAAGGAAATGCTTGGTACATTATAATTGGAATCCTTTAAGCTTGATACGTTGTAGCGTCAAAGCATTGTGTAGTATGTACACAAGTGTTAAGGTGGATAGCATACAATTGCAACCTGTTCTTATCACTATTTATTTAATAACAAATCAACTGAATTTTGCTAAATGCCAAAGCGGTTTGTGGCTTTGGACACAGTAAATATTATCAACACAGTAACTCCTAGGACACAACATTTCACAATAACGTTTTTTGTTGCCTATGTAAGAAGATTCTTGGTACCGATCCAAAAATGATAACTGTCAGAAAACTCTAATCAGGTCAGTCATAACACATGTTAGATTTCACGTCAAATACTGCAGCAAGCGAGATAGCAGAGAGGAGATTCTTCTAGACTAAGGTCACGGCTTATATGCACACAATTTTGATTAAACAGATTGTTGGTTATGGAATTCTTTTAACCTACAACATAATGTGCTTATAGTTATTCATTGTATCACGAAAGTATACACCATACAAGCTTATCTAGTGCTAGGCTGCAATTTGAGTCAATATTTAGAATCAGATGGACGGACACATGAATATATTTGGGGTGACCTGGTCAACAAATCATTAGAAACCATAATATATGTTATCATTTCTGCTCTTGTAAAACATAGATAAACGTCTGACAACCAATGAAAATGTCCAAAAACGAATATTTGCATCTAGCGTTACACAGTACATTGAAAGTTTCTGAAACACAGCTCACGGCTAATTAAAGGGATATGAAACTCAAAACATATATTTTATGATTCAGATAAAGCATGCGATTTTAAACAACTTTCTAATTTATTTCTATTGTCAATTTGTATTCGTTCTCTTGGTATCTTTTGTTGAAAAACAGAAAGATAAGCTAGGAGCCGGACTATTTCTGGAGCACTGTATGACTGAGGCTCTGCAACAATGTTATTTATTTGCAAAAGCACTCGAATAACAAAAGCAATTTTTTGGGGGGTTCATATCCCTTTAAAAGTGATGTTTAAAATGTGTTGCTTTTGTGTAAAAAGACTCACCACAGAAGCCAAAAAGCAACACTTGTAACCTGTGTTTTTAAAATGCTGCAAATTGCATAAACCAGCTGTTTGACTTGCAGCAGGTAACAGCATTGCTTTTTGGCTTCCAAGGGATTGTGGGCAAAGTACAATTTTTACACAAAATTAAAAGGTGTTTAATATAAAAACAAACTCCAAATTTCTACCATCTCTTATATAAATATGTAAATTCACCACTGGAATTGTAAGAAATTGTTCAAATTGACCACACTTGAATTAGTTACGAACAGTGCACAGACTCTGAGCTCTGATTGGCTGCAACAAATAGAACTATACTCAAGGTTCTTTTTTTTTTTTAATTAGGCTATGCATGAACTACTCTGGATTTGCAAAAAAACCTGCAGTTTTTATACCAATATTTTTTTTGTAAAAACATTTATTTAGTCATCTGCATTGCAGTGTTTAACTGTTGCTATATACTATCAATACAAATAAAAAATATGACTTTAAAATGATACTTTCATGATTCTGATAAACATGCAATTGTAAGATACTGCTGTAATTATTTATCAAATATACTTTATTCTTTGGTATTCTTTGTTGAAAAGCATACCAAGGTAGGCTCCCTTAGCAGATGTGGGGTCCTGGGCAAGGCAAATTTGTGGGGACCCAGGGCCCACCCATGTCTCAAAATTTTGTGTTACCTATATAAAGAATAAAAGTATATATTACACCTCCTGATACCATAAACACTTCTTCATAAACTAAATGCAGGTTATACATTGCACCTTCTCATACTCTCACCCCTAAAAGTGTGGGGGGGCCCCAAAGCATGGTGCCCATCTTGCCCTGCTCAAAGGTCAGGCCTGGCAGCAATGCACCTTCCAGCTCTACAGAATTTTTTCAGCACTATACAAATAACCAATAATAATAATAATACTGGGAGCCAGCTGCTGATTGGTGGCTACAAGCATATGCCTTTTGCAATTGGGTAACCAGATGTTTTCAGAGAACTACCAGTAGTGGATTGCTGCTCTGAAGATAAATTTAAATATGCGTTTAACAGCACAGTTATATCCGAGCTATAATGTAATAACACAAAGCTCTCACACATTACAGATTTTTATTTTAAGAACTTTTATGTCCGTTTAAAGACAATTTTTTGGGATCATGACATTAATGTTTTCCTTTAGCAGTTCCTTATAAACAGCATTACTCTAGACATTAGTATTAAAGCCAGAGAACACAGAACGTTAAAGAGTCCGTAAACTCAATAAAGTTCTACAATGCAAAAGAGGGAATATTATTTAAACATTAACATATAAAATAAAGCTGTTTGTGAAGCAGTGTCCTCCTCAGCACCTATTTCTTTCATATTCAGATTTACTTTTATTATCAAATTTTCTTCATTTTCTTGCTACACTTTGTTGAAAAGCAGGAAGGTAGATCAGGAGCGTGCACGTGTCTGCAGGACTATATATGGCAGCAATTTTGCAACAATGTTATTATACATTAGCAAGAGCACTAGATGAGAGCACTATTTCCTGTTATGTAGTGCTTCAGGGATGCACATGCTACCTATCTAGATATCTATTCAACAAAGAATAACATGAGAATGGAGCTAATTTGATAATGGAAGTAAAACTGTATTCTCTATCTGAATCATGACAGAAAAATTGTGGATTTCATGTCACTTTAAAATATTGTTTTCAGTGTCTGTTGCACAAATTCTAGCAAAATAAATGTATGTTAAATTATGCAATTGATTTGAGCTTTGGCTATCTTAAGTAACATTTATAAATAACAGAAAATGTTACAGTATTGCAAAGTATTACACTGCCCCCACCCGGCTGGCAACATTTTCTGTGGCGAATACTGAACTTGTATACAAAGAAAAAAAAACAACAACAAGCCTTTTATCCACAAAATCCCCTTATTTTTCTATAAAATATCATTATTAGTATCATTATTATTAAAATACTTGAGTTTTCATTAAAGGATTTGTAAATACAGTAGATTTGCATAATCAACAAATGCATGCTAAAAAGACAATGCAATAGCACTTAGTCTGAATTTGAAATGAGTAGAAGATTTTTTTCTAACAAATTTAAAGTTATGTATATTTCCCCTCCCACTGCATCATGAGACAGCCATCAGCCAATCACAAATGCATATACTGTAGGTATATTCTATGAATACTTGCACATGCTCAGTAGGAGCTGGGGACTCAAAAGTGTAAATATAAAAAGACTGTGCACATTTTGTTAAATGCAAGTAAATTGGAAAGTTGTTTAAAATTGCTGCTCAATCTGAATCATGAGAGTTTAATTTTGAGTTGAGTGTCCCTTTAAGTAACAATCCAAACCTCAGACTTTGGACTTGTTTTTATGTGTTTATCCGACTCAGATGTTATGGAATGTTAAACTCATATGATTAATAGCATAAAATGTAAAGGAAGGAAATACAATTTGAGATAATCCCTGAAATAGACTCATCATAGCTGTGCAATGCACAAGGGTATCTGGTTGAGTAACCACTGTTCTTTGTTGGCCTTGTGGTTTCTATGTTTTAACGAGGGGTTTGCCGTGCGTAAACCAGAGGAATGACGCGCATAACCGAACCACGCAAAAAGAATGCTTAACATATTAGAGAAATGATATCTCTACCTGCTCACTGGACACACAATTTTAACTGTAAATAAATATTTTTATGATTACGAAGAACCACGTGTTAGTTTGATAATGACTGGTTATCTGATCTAATAAAAATGAATCTGTATCATTTAAAAGGGATACTAAATCAAACATTTTTCTTGAATGATTCAGAAAAGAGCAGCAATGTTAAGCACCTTTCTAATTTATTCCTATTATCAATTTGTCTCTGTTCTGTTGCAAGAGAATGAAGAAAATTTGATAATAGGAGTAAATTAGAAAGTTGCTTAAAATTTCATGCTCAATCTGAATCATATAAGAAAAATGTGGGTTTAGTGTCCCTTTAAAGGGACATGAAACCCAAACATTTTCTTTCATGATTCTGTGAGAGAATACAATTTTAAACAATTTACTAATTTACTTCTATTATCTAATTTGATTCATTCTCTTCGTATTATTTGTTGAAGGAGCAGCAATTCACTACTGGATTCTAACTAAACACATGGGTGAGCCAATGACAATTGGTATAAATTTTATATATATATATATATATATATATATATATATATATATATATATATATATATATATATATATATATATATATATATATATATATATATATATATATATATATATATATATATATATATATACATACACACACACACAGCCACCAATCAGCAGCTAGAACCTAGGTTCTTTGCTGCTCCTGAGCTTACCTAGATAAAGCTTTCAGCAAAGGATAACAAGAGAAGGAAGCAAATTAAATATTAGAAGTAAATTGTTGTTTAAAAATTGTATACTCTGTCTAGATCAGGAATGTCTAATTATGACTTTACTGTCCCTTTAAAGGGACACTGAACCCAAAAAAAATTATTTTCGTGATTCAGATAGAGCATGTCATTTTAAGCAACTTTCTAATTTACTACTATTAGCAATATTTCTTCGTTCTCTTGCTATCTTTATATGAAAAAGAAGGCATCTAAGCTTTTTTTCTTGGTTCAGAACTCTGGACAGCAGTTTTTGATTGGTGGATGAATTTATCCACCAATCAGCAAGGACAACCTACGTTGTTCACCAAAAATGGGCTGGCATCTAAACTTACATTCTTGCATTTCAAATAAATATATCAAGAGAATAAAGAACATTTGATAATAGGAGTAAATTAGAAAGTTGCTTAAAATTTCATGCTCTATCTGAATCACAAAAGAATTTTTTTGGGTTCAGTGTCCCTTTAAGTCTATCTAAAATATGTAGTCATTTGTATAGATCAGAATATTTCTATTACAGTACATTTATATTTAAACACATCTGGTGAGCCAATGACAAGAGACGTGTGTGTGTGCAGCCACCAATCATGAGCTAGCAAGTAGTGCATTGCTATGCCTAGTACTGCCTAGATAGGGTTTTTAACAAATGATACCAAGAGAACAAAGTAAACCTGCTAATAAAAGTAAAATGATCTGTCTGAGCCATGAAAGTTCAATTATAACTTGTGTGCCTCGTTAATCCCAGCATGCTCTGGTACCATTCCAATGCAACGGGGCTCCTGAGCACAACTTTAAAGGGCCAGTAAAGTCAAAATGAAATGTTCATGATTCAGAGAGAGCACGCAATTTTCTACTTTGCTTCATACTCTTGGCATCCTTTGTTGAAAAGCATACCTAGGTAGGCTCATGAGCAACAATGCCCTACTGGGAGCTAGCTGCTGATTAATTGCCACACGTATATGCCTCTTGTGACTGGCTCACCCAAAGTGTTCAGCTAGCTCCCAATAATGCATTGCTGCTCCTTTAACAATAGATACCAAGAGAAACATTTTGAGTTTCATGTTCCTTTTAATATTTTTTAACCACTTTTCAGGGGTTAAACACATAGTTGAAGCACTTTACTGTTTGATTAGAATATAGTCTATACCGGAATAAGTATCCTTGTGGATAAAGAAGGTTTGATATGACCTATATTTTTAGCAAATTATCTTATCATTGTCTAAGTCATATTTATTTTTAGCCAATGTTCATTCTGTCTGTTGTAGGTGTCACCACATTTGGTCTTTGGTAAATGAACTGTAACCAGATTTGTTATATTACTGCCTACATCTGACTTATTAATGCTACACAAATGATGATACATTTTCTTTCAGTTGTTGATTTTACAAAAAGGTATTAAAGGAAAATGCAAACACAAAAATGAAATTAACTAATACATTAGAAAATATCAATTCTGCATTTCTCTTCCAACCGAGAACTGCAATACTTGTGGTTCCCAAGAGGGAATTTAAAGGGACGTGAAGTCCCAGACATTTTTTCTTTCATGATTCAGACAGAGCATGTCATTTTAAATACCTTTCCAAATTATTTCTATCTAATTTGTTTCCGTCTCTTTGTATCATTTGTTGAAAAGTATAAAAGATAAAATGATAAAACATAAACTATGTGATATCAGAAATGATGATATAGGAATAGCAAGTATTAAAGGGACATGAAACACAATTTTTTTTTCATAATTCAGATAGATTATACAATTTTAAGCATTTTTCCAATTTACTTCTATTATCTAAATTTGCTTCATTCTATTGGTATCCTTTGTTGAAGAAGCATAAATGGAATACTGGGAGCTAGCTAAATGCATTGGGTCAGCCCATAACATGAGGCATATGTGTGCAGCCACCAATCAGCAGCTCCTGAGTCTACCTAGGTATCCTTTTCAACAGAGGATATCAAGAGAACAAAACAAATATATAGTAGATAAAGTAGATAGAAACATAGATATTGACAGTAGTTAAGAGCCATAGGCCCAGCAAGTCTGCCCGATATTACCTAACAGTATAATATACTATATAGATATAGTGGGTAAGTACATTGGAAAGTTGTTTAAAATTACATCCTCTATCTGAATCATAAAAGAAAAAGATTGGGTTTTATGTCCCTGTACTGTAGAGCATTTATTATGATGGCCATAAATTATGACCTCCCCCCTCAGTGGATGGTTTACATCATATGCATTGTAAGAAAATGAAGCAATGTGTTGAGTACCTGAGTATGCTCCACTGGGTTTGATATACATCTGTCCATAATGGTCCTCCACCATAGTGTCGTAGGCCTCATCATCTTCATCATCCTCCTCATTGTGGTAGGAGGTGGGACTGTCTGTGGTAGGAATACTGCTTGCCCCAGGGCTTGTGCGCTCTCCTTGAGAGTACTGCACTTGTTGTACGCTGGGGAAAAGAGCAGCCAAACTAGACATACCATAGTATGATACACGAGGTAACTTTGTATGAGCAGCTGTTGAAATGTTGCCCCCTGAACCGTCTCTGGCCTCCGCTGACCTTTTGCTGGGTAAGTTGGGCACAGCTATAGGCTGCAACTCCAGACCCTCGTTTTTCACACGTGTTAAAAGAGGTATTGGCATGGAAGGCGACATGACATAGGGCACAGAAGCCGCCTGGGTCTGATTACAAGGACTTTGAGGTTCCGAACTGGCATCTTCAATCATGGTAGTCTGAGAGTCACAATGTGGAGAGCTTACTTTGAACATAAGGTCCGTACCCCGTTCTACGATGTGTTGGATTTGAAGGAATCCGGCTGTATACATCACTACGAGCTGTTCGCTAGCAGCCATGGTTAACTTTCCAGTGTAGCAAAATGAAAGTATTTGCTGAAAACATGCAGGGGGAACAGTGGCTGGTAACTCAAATGCGCTTTTGCTGTTCCCACTGAACAAATCTCGGAAGTACAAGCTGCTCGCTGCTAGCACTGCACGGTGAGCCTTGAAGGCTTGTCCTTTCACAACAATGGAGACATCACAGTAAAGTCCCATAAGCCTTTGCTCATTCAGGCAACCTAGTACCGTGTTCCCAAAATTGGGAATCTCTATGTGTAACATCTGTGACATGACTGGATAATTGCGGAAGATTCTTTAGACATTCAACAAAAGTATTTCCGAGACAGTTCACATCTGAAAAACAAAAGCCAAAGAAAAACAAACAAAACAGTTTTAATAAATTAAATTAATTTAACATTCTAAGAAGTCTGTTGATGTATATGGTGTGCACAAATGTCACAAATGTATACATTACTTAAAAATGTATGAGCCATATGCTGCAAAGGTAATAATTAATCAAATAACTACTATAAAAGACATGTCAACATGACAAAAAACCTTGTACCGTGAACTTTCAAAACAAAGAATGTTTTGTCTACTGTTTCAAAAACTTTCCTTAGAGAACAAACCAAGAATCCTTTGTTATATATTAGGACTATATAACTATATTAAAAGTTTTAATCTGAATTCTGGAATCTGCCATAAGGCTGAAGGATTAAGCTCTTGAGAAATCTTCAAATTTGGACAATTATACAGATAGGTAGACTGAAATAACAGGGAGAAGCGCTGTTGGGTCGATATACAGTGGGATCGACATTTTTTTATTGGCAGAGAGACAGAGAGAGAGAGAGAGACAGATAGATATAGGAAGGAAGGAAGGATAGATAGATAGATAGATAGAGAGAGAGAGAGAGAGAGACAGACAGATAAATAGGTAGATAGATAGACAGAGAGAGAAATAGAGATATATAGATGATAGATAGATAGATAGATAGATAGATAGATAGATAGATAGTGATTAGTTAGATAGAACGGTGGCCTGTACTGCTGAGCAGATGGATAATCAGACAAAATACCAGCAGTCAAGAATAAACTTGCTCTACACATAGGTTCTAGTAACTGATCAGTAGGTTGTCTGTATTTTCATAGAGAGAGTTAGGTTGCGATACTGGTAGGCTGGTTGTGTGTATATAGATAAATAAGTGCTATATATCTATATACTGTATATATATATATATATATATATATATATATATATATATATATATATGGTCTTACAATTTTATAAAGAAATTCAAGAGGTGTACAACCCTTTGTAAATTAGTAGGTGTGTGTGTATATATATATATATTTATATAGATGCAGCATGCTTGTGTTCTGTAACTTTATAGTATGTATAGGCGATCATAATTAGTATATAGACAGGGTGAAGGTTAATCGAGACAGGCGCATGATCTGTACTGTTTAGGAGAGATAAAGAGAGAGGGAGTAATGGAAGAGAGTAACATAGAAGATAAAGAGAGATAGATAGGAGTTAGAGAGAGAGAGAGAGAGAAATAAGAACAGAATGAAAGAGAAAGTGAGGACAACAGAGAGAGGAAAACAGCAAGAGGATAGAATATAAAAATGTAAAGGCAAAAGAGTCAGGATAGATAAACAGAAAGACAAATAGACATATATAGATAGATAGATAGATAGATAGACAGATAGATAGGACACATAGACAAGAGAGAGAGATAGATAGATAGTCAGACAGACAAGAGAGATACACACACACACAGATATATAGATAAATGATAGATACAGTAGATATAATCAGCTGGAGCTGAAACAACACAAAGACGCAGAGACAGTACAGGCTGTGTGTTTGTAACTTATTGAGTCATGATAAGCTCATCTTTACTCAACATGCAGGAATGAAAAAGTCAGTGATGAAGGCATCTGAACCTTACCCTGCAGTGCTGGTGCTAAATCATATTGCAGGCGGGGGAGTTGTACTGTATTTACAGCAATATTGGAGGTCATCCCCCCCTTAAAGGGGCCATATCCCTATGTGTTTAGGTCATTATTGCCGCTGACCGGAAGGTGACTTCTTTAGCTGCTAGAGAGTTGTGTATCAAATAGTTTCCTTACACTTGTTTTGTAAAATAGTTTAATGGATATTTCTAGCTGAGATAATATGTGACAGAAACTCTGGATTATGGACAGAAGATTTCTAGTAGTATTAATCATGTGAGTGCCTAACCCCAGATTCTGGGTCTTTGCAAATACTTGCCATGCAGAAAAACAGACAGGATCGATAGATAGATAGATAGATAGATAGATAGATAGATAGATAGATAGCTACAGACATATATATATACAGACAGACAGATAGATACAGACAGATAGAGATGGACAGACAAAAGAATAGATAAACAGAGATAGAAAGATGGATGTATAGATAGATGAAAGATACTATAGATAAATAGATAGATACTGTAGATGATAGAGATTAACAGACAGACGATAGATAACCTAATAAAGATATATCAATCGATAGATAAATAGAATAAAAAATTGATACAAAATAAAGTGCAGCACATCTCATAAAGAAAAAGCATTTGAGATCCAAACCAATTACAGCTACATTACGTACACTGTATTTAATCTGTTAATACAAAATAATCTATTAATGTTAACCAAAGGGGAGCAGAACTTAGACATCAAGTTCAATGAGTAAAAGGGAAATAACACATATCACAATATATCTTCATCCAAAGTGCTAGCAGCAAAAGCCAAAGGATTTCCAAAACCTACCCCATGCAGGAAAAGACATCATGATATCATGTAATAACAACTGGAAAACCTAAACTAATAATCAGACCACAAGGGACATACAAAGTCATATTCAGAGACGTTAAGAAATTGGAACACACAGCAAAATAAAGGTTTAATAAAAAAAATGGAATATAAAAAAAAAAAGAAAGTGAATCACACAATATATATTTGTCATTGTCATACCACTGTGTAAAACTTATATGGTTTCAAAATATATATCCAACAGCTACTATTGAATTTTGCACAATAAGCAAAAATATATAAATTAAATTAAAAATAAAGTATTCCCCCGAAAAGCAAACACAAAAACAGCTGCCAAATCTTAACCATGTCTCTGCTAGACTCTGAGACAAATCATTATTATTCTAGGACAACTTGCTAGGAAGTCTTAGAATTAATAATGAGGGTATCCCGAAACACCACACTAAAATCAAAAGACCATACTCACATGTCAGAGCTATACTTGCTGGGTCACTTCACCAAAACCTGCCTTAGGGATGGACGAGTAACTGCAACCCTTTTGCAGAGGGGGGGGGGGGTCTCCAAATATCAGATTCAGGTTTCTCCAGACACATTTAATGGTTTGAGACGTAAACATGAATGTGGCCAGTAGACCGACTTGGAAGAACATTCAGACAATTGCCAAGCTTGCAGAACAGATGCCTGAGCCAAGTACCCTCTTGTCTTGTAGATCTCAATTTACAGTATGTGGCACCAAGACTGCTGAGAGTATTTGAGTGGGCATCACAGCGTATACAACATGCTGCAGTGCGAACTGTACATGCTAAATTTTTAATACCCAGTTGGGGAGGGGTGGAGACATTACCTCTATACTTCCATCAGAAGAGTCCTCTGTTCTGCCCTGTGAAGATTTTAGAAAAAGAAACAAAAATGAGATGAGTTGACAAAGTGCAAGGCATCTTCTTTAAATCAGACATAACCCCATTAATGCATACCCCCCCTCCCCTCCTCTCTCACTCTTTCTCTCTCTCTCTCTCAACAGTGTCTGGATCTGAGGCAACGCCGGACAAAGCCTTTAATATCCTTCAATGAAAACAACTCAAAATATCTTTAGACTGTGTTATGGTATTGCATCAAATTACCTAACAGCAATGCAAAATCAGGACAATAACTCAGCCCCTTGCTCTTAAAAAAACCCAAAAAACAACAAACACAGTTTGGTGCATTAAGCTGCAGAAAGTATAGCAAGATATTTTTTTTATTTTTACTAATCTTGTGCACCAAAATCAGAATTTACAATTTTCTTCCACCCTTGCATGCTGAATGAGAATGCACTAGAGAGAAAATCTCATTCATATCACTAGTTACCTGCATCCTAAAATTTATCCCATTAGCATATTAATGACAGCAGAGAACTGCCTTAGATGCAACGACACACTAGCTTAGGAAATGACTATGATATAACAAATAGATTTATCTACAACAACAAAATAATCCTGTAGACTTTAATGGCAGATTTTGTAGGAAAAAAAAGGTCTTTGAGAAGCATTTCTGCTGGTATAGTATACAGTAAGCTGATAAAAGAAAGAAGTATTGTTTCAGTAGGATGATGTGCTGTCTGAAATACCAGAGCCAGGGGGGGTGATGAGATAAAATAGAGACAGAGACAGAAAGGGGGAGAGAGTTCTGCCCAATATCAGTTATTGCATCTGCAAATATACCCCCCTCCTCCTAAAAAATAACCCAACTTGCTAGTGATATGATATATCTATCATCTTTGAACATACCTTAAAAAGCAAAGTCAGAGGCAGATCTTGAATATCCCTTGGAACTATAGCCACAGGAAGGAAGAAAAAGAGAGAGAAAAAAAAGGTATCAAAACCCTGTGTATTTTGTTTCTGCTGTAGACAAGCTTTTACCAAGTCAAATCTCTACGGCAGTGCATTGCATGTAAATGAATAGGCCGGATGCAGATTAACATTCAGCTTGCTCTCCGCAATGAATAGAGTCCTTTGATTAGAGACTTCAAGTAAATGCCAGTTCCAAGCAATGCTCTAAAAACAGGGGGTTTAGTGGTGCCGGATGAATGCTCTAAGTGTTGGTTTAAGACAGACTTTTGATGAGTCACTGCAATGCAAACAAAAAATGGTAGGGCTACTTTTACTGTATTCTGATGAAGTGCTTAATGGTTCCACAGCAACTGAGACAGGTTAGAAATTTATAGTGTAGTTTTGCATATGAATTATGCTGTAAACTGCCTCCTATCCTATCCAGCCCAGAGTGTCAAAGCATTTAAACTATTTCAAACAGTCTGCAGAACTGGCAAAGCATTTTTTTTTTAACTCCTGCAGGGGAGGGACGTAAATGATTTACTGGGAGGGAATGGCAGTTCCTGGAGAATAAAACCTACAAATATTAAAGGGACATTCCAGCCAAAATTGGAATCCACATGAATGCATTTCAGTTTTGAACAGAAGCATTTTAGTAATATACATGTTTAAGCAGAAATGCTTCTAAGAAAACCTATAGCTGTTTCAAAAGCATATTTAAGTATGGACCGTGCACCAGCATTTTACAAACAGCACCTGCTCAGAGAGCGTGCACCATCTGGTAATGACTCAATTTGTCAAAGGGACAGTCTCGTCAAAATTAAATGTTCATGATTCAGATAGGGCATGCAATTTTAAACAACTTTCCAAATTACTTTTATCATCATATTTGCTTTGTTCTCTTAGTATTCTTTGTGGAAAGCTAAACCTAGGTAGACTCATATGCAAATTTCTAAGCCGTTGAAGGATGCCTCTTATCTCAGTGCATTTTGACAGTTTGTGACAGCTAGACCCTACTAGAACATCTGTGTCATATAGATAACATTGTGCTCACTCCCGTGGAGTTATTTATGAGTCAGCACTAATCGGCTAAAATGCAAGTCTGTCAAAAGAATTGAAATATGGGGGCAGTCTGCAGAGGCTTAGTTATAAGGTAATCACAGAGGTAAAAAGTATATTCATATAACTGTGTTGGTTATGCAAAACTGGGGAATGGGTAATAAAGGGATTATCTATCTTTTTAAACAATAACTTTTCTGGAGTTTTCCTTTAATTGCTGACATGATAGAAGCCCCACTGGTGCTCTGAGGAGCTGCAGTATTTATAATGCTGGTGCACCGAGAATATCTAGCTATGCTTCACACGCACGTGCAGAGAAAAATGTTAACACTAAAACAGGAATAACTTTTACTAGAAGCATTTTTGCCAATACATCTATATTGCAACTATGTTTATATTCAAAGTTGTAATTCATCCATGTTCATTTAAATTTTGACCAGAACGTCCCTTTAAAGTATTTTTGTTGCTGTTACTAATGAATATTTTGTGTCCCCCACCCACAAAAAAAGAAATAAGAATATTATGCTTCCTGTAGTCCTAACCTAAAGATTTGGAGTTCATTCCACATAATATTGCTATATGGAAATCCAATAACTGAAATATGTTTTATGTATTTATTTTTACCACCTCTGCTGAAAGGTCATTCAGTACATCTGCTCCCCTTTTTATGGGTGGAAAGCACATGCAACTTTCTGATATCCTAAAAAAGATTTGGGGTCATTACCCCACAGGTGATCTTTATGTCAATCCAGGGCATTCCCAGATTCTTTTTATCTTTTTACCACCCCTGCTGGAAGCCAGTTTAAAGGGACATGAAACCCAATTCATGATTCAGATAGAGAATACAGTTTTTTTTTAAAAAAGGTTTCCAATTTACTTCTATGATCAAATTTGTTTCAGTGTCCTATCCTTTGTTAAAGAGATATCTAGATATCACGTGCACATGCCTGAAACACTACACGACAAAAAAATAGTGCTGCCATCTAGTGCTCTTGCTAATGTATTACATTGCTGCAAAACTGCTGCCATATAGTGCTGTAGACACGTGCACACTCCCGAGCTTACCTTCCTGCTTTTCAATAAAGGATAACAAGAAAACAAATCAAATTTGATGATAGAATTACATTGGAAAGTTGTTTAAAATTGTATGTTCTGTCTGAATCATGAAAGAAAAAAAATGGGTTTTACCTCCCTATAATATCTGCTACCTCTATACAAAATACATCTGAATGTATTACCCTCCAAACTCAAGCCAATACCTCTTGTTCTAGTAAATGCCTTTTTTTAAGATTGGTCCCTAGAATAACAAGTATTTAAATGGACGTACACGTAAAAATTTAACTTTTAGGATTCAAACAAAGCAACTTTTTTTTATTAATTTACTTCTATTATCAAAATGACTTTGTTCTCTCTTGGTATCTTTGGTTGAAAGCATACCTAGGTAGGCTCAGGAGCAGCAATGCACAACTGGGAGCTAGTTAGTGATTGCACACACATATGCCTCTTGTCATTTGCTCACCAGCTGTGTTCAGCTAGCTCCCAGTAGTGCATGCTGCTCTGGAGCTGACTAAGTATGTGTTTAACTTCTATTTCTTATTTCTTTAAAAGGAAAATACTGAAATAAACAACATTTTGTTTCAAATTAAATATTTGTAGTATTGTTAAAAAATGTAACAATTAAATTCATTTTGTAAACAGAACAACTCAGCGTTGTCAATTATGTTTATAGAATTTTATGGGGAAATGTTTCTATCAGGTTTTAAAGGGGTTTGTTAAAGAGACAAAATACAGACTGTAAAGGATGACAAGAATGTCTGGAATAAGTATACGTTTAACCTATGCACTAATTAAGATTATAATTTTCTTAAAAGGACAGTTTAATCCAGAATTTGTGTTGTTTAAAAAGATGGATAATCCCTTTATTACCCATTCCCCAGTTTTGCAGAACCAACACAGTTATAGTAATACACTTTTTACCTCTGTGATTACCTTCTATCTAAGTCTCTGCAGACTGCCCCTTATCTCAGTTATATTAATACACTTTTTATCTCTGTGATTATCTTGTATCTAAGTCTCTGCAGACTGCCCCTTATCTCAGTTATATTAATACACTTTTTACCTCTGTGATTATCTTGTATCTAAGCCTCTGCAGACTGCCTCCTGATCACATGACTGTGACTTATCTATTGACTTTCTGTGCCTGAACACAGTGTTATCTATACGGCCCACATTAACTATCAAGTCTCTTGTTGTGAAAAGCAATTAAAAAAGCATGTGATGTCAAGGGCTTAGAAATTAGCATATGAGCCTACCTAGGTTAAGTTTCAACCAAGAATACAAAGCAAATTTGATGATAAAAGTCAATTGGAAAGTTGTTTAAAATTGCCCTATCTGAATCCTGAAAGTTTAATCTACCACCAAAATGTATGTTTCTATGTTTATGACATAGTACAGTTGTCTGTTGTGTATATGCTAGATATGTGCGATCCAGTTCGGTTCGAAAATTCGAAAAATTTGGCAAATTTGGCGATTCGAATCGAACCGAATTTCCGAATTAAAATTCTGCCGAATTTTCCTAATCGAAACAAATCGAATCGATTTGTAAATTCGGATGGCCATTGGGATTACACTAGTATTGTACAGTATGTTAGGTTAACACCTAATATACAGTATAATACTAGTCTAATCCCACCTAACACTTACCGAAATGCCGAATTTACGAACCGAATTGAACCGAATCGAGCTGAATTTCTTTGAATCCGAATTAATCCAAAACGAATCGATTCAGAATTTTCCGAATTCGAATTGATCCGAACTTCGAAAAATTCCGAATTTCGAAAAATTCCGAATCGATCCGAACCAAATTTTTTCGCCATGCACATGTCTAGTATATGCAAGAGCAGCGGTTAAACTTAAAAAATGTAAAAGGGAAACAACTGGAAAGTGCATGATTAAGTTCACCTTAAAGGGACACTGAACCCATTTTTTTTCCTTTCATCATTCAGATTGAGCAGCATTTTTAAGCAACTTTCTAATTTACTCTTATTATCAAATTTTTGTCATTCTCTTGGTATCTTTATTTGAAAAAGCAGAAAATAATTTTGACTTAGGAGCCAGCCCATCTTTGGTTCAGCACCTGAGTATAGCTTGCTGATTGGTGGCTAAATGTAGCCACCAATCAGCAAGCACTACCCAGGGTGCTGAACCAAAAATGGTCCGGCTCCTAAGTCAAAATTCATAAGAGAAGTAAACAGAGAAGTCACTTAAAATTATGTACTCTGTCTGACCCATGAAAGTTTCATTTTGACTTTAATGTCCACTTAAACATTCAATTGTAAGATCGTTCTGCAGTCTTTAAAAACAAAAAAACTAGGTGAGAGTGCTTTTTTTTGTAGGAGCCAAACCTCACTTGTTACTGGGCTCAGTTAGCCACTCTCATTGTATTATTAAAACTACTTAGCAACAGATTGGGTGCAGGGTTAGGCTTGTAAAGTCTGCACTTCTGATTCTTAGAACTGGAAAACTCTTAATTAAATTACAGGAAAATGCAGCAGAATAAAGTATATTGCAAAGCTGTTTTAATACATACAAAATGAACCATTTTTGTATTAGAAGTGCAAAGTGTTTACTGTCACTTTAATAGTATGTGTGAACATGTCCACCAAATAGCATAGTTTCTGACAGGTGGAATTAGTGCACACACTGGAAAATACAACCACCTATCTTTAAAATCCGTAAAATAAAATTAGATATAGACTAAGATGGGTGCACTTGTCTTCATCACAATATGGAAGCAGTGTTTGTATCAGTGTTACACATTTAAGGATCCATTGATAAGGGTAATGGATGCTGCTTTGGAAATTGTTTTTTAATGTGTAAGTAGACTCACAGAGGTTGTAAGGCTGCTGCTCCTTAACCTCTTCACCACCTCAGAGGTGGTGGCATTAGATTGCCTTGCAAAGCAGGAGACAAAGATTCACAAGAACTTCCTAGTGCAATAATTAGTGTGGGCAGCAGACGAATAGTATCTACTGCCCACTCCCCGTGGGAGGTTCCCTAGCTGGGAACACTGTTAGTCTGTGAAATAAAAAATGGGTACCCATAGAGTTCAAGAAGTGTGTGCATCCCCGAGCATACCTTAGATTCAGTGGCATATTTAGGTTTTGTGCTGCCCTAGGCACCCAAAATTCTGCTGCCCCCTCCCCCCCCCCAGGTTTTAGGCCTTTTTTTTTTACCATAATATTTTTTGGTCAGGGTGTGGCTTTCCTCCCCATGGAATTTCTAAAGTAAATGTTCATGATGTTTGTGTGTAGTGAGTGTCAGTAGTGCAGTGTGTGTATGTATTTGAGTGTGTGTGTAATGGGACTCAAAAAGTGCTGACTTCCCAAAATCTGCCGCCCTAGGGAAGTGCCTTGCTTGCCTAGGTCAAAATACACCCTGCTTAGAATGATCTCATGAAGAAAGTGTTTTTTTTCATGGTGCATTCTATCACTGATAATAAAATAATTGATGAATGCCACTCTTTCTTCTCAACTGAAACTTTTTCTTAAAGGGACAGTTAAGTCAAAAATAAACTTTCATGGTTTAGATAATGGAGTGTGTTATACGTCTTTAGCACTCTATGGCAGCAGTGTTTGCAACAATGTTGTAACAGTGTTATGCATTCTTACAAACACTGCTGCCATTGGGTGCCAAAGACATGTGAAAGCCAATATGAGCCTACCTAGAATGCCTACTTCAGAGAGATTTTAGAGCACCTGTTCTTACTACATTTAGCCACCAATCAGCAAGCGCTACCCAGGTGCTGAACCAAAAATGGGCCTGCTCCCAAGCTTACATTCCTACTTTTTCAAATAAAGATACCAAGAGAAGAAACAAAGAAAACTTGATAAGTAAATTAGAAAGTTGTATGCTTAATCTGAATCATGAAAGAAAAAAAATTGGGTTTCATATACCTTGAATGGTATTGAATATGGCTGGCGCAATGTCTGTCTGTCCATGTGACAAACCTATTTTACATAAGAAAAATTGGGATACTGGGTAATAAGCTTTGTGTTAGAATAAACATTTAAAGTTAACTGTGTTAAAAAAAAAAAAGAGAGATTCGGGCAAGACTTCTATTTTTAATAAGAATAATCTTGCTATGTTTAATAAGCTGAAAACATACAAATTAGCATTTTGATTCCAGACCCTCTCCAATGTTAGAGAATTGCAATTAAACTATTTTACTTGGAACACAAATAGTTAACCTTGAGAGACTTCTCGTTGTGTGAAGAACAGAATTCAGTTAAAAAACCCCAAACCAAACTAATATGTTTCACATGTTTAAAAGCTTAAAATTCTCCTGCCTAAAGACAACAGTTACAGCACTGAATTACAAGCTACTGGAATGTGTAATAGCTTTGATTTCTATATTGGTTGTGAGTTTCATTCTCAGCACCTGACGTGGTTATTAATGTTTAAATATTTGCATAGTGTATATAAGAACTAAATCTGCTTCTCTGCCCTGTGTTTGTCGACTTGTACCTATATGATCTTTTCCTGACATATGGGCAATGCTCAGTGGGAATATAGCGAACTAGACATTTTTTTGGGCTTTAAGAAACTGACTGAGAAATAAACCAGGTGCAGCAGAGATGGGTTTGTTTATACTACAGAGTATACACATTCAGTTGCAATATTACCTGCAGGCTGAGCACTCAAACACAATATGATTAGTCTTAAAGGGACAGTCTAGAATAAAAATCAAATAGAACATTTTAAAAAGATTCCTTTGTTTTATATGTTTATGCCTTGCAAAAGGGTTATATAAATATCCATACTTCTGTGCCACTCCATGTAAGGATACAGCTAGTGAGCCAATCAGAAGTTGGCATACATGGGTATGCACCAAACACTGGAGCAAATATCCAAACAAAATTAGCATCTTTCACCTTACTAGACTGCACAGGGAAATTACAGACAACCATGCAAATCTCAGAATAATTATTTTTCATCCCTGCTTGGGTATATTCTCAAATGTGAAATTTAGGAGGATAAAATATATATATATTTTTTTTTGAAGGACAGGAAAAATAAATAAAAGAACAATTCAGTTTGGATAAGTGATATGCAAAGCTGTAGGATTGCAAATAAATACATGAAAATAAAACAACCAAAAAAACATAATGAACTGCAGCCCATTTGCTGTTATCCAATTCCATAACGCAAAATTAATTGGAAGTCTAATATACATATATAATGTGTCTTAAAGAGTGAGAAATACACAATAGGGCAGACAGACCGACAGCATTACAATTCCTGTGT
Organism: Bombina bombina; assembly: GCF_027579735.1. Taxonomy (NCBI): domain Eukaryota; kingdom Metazoa; phylum Chordata; class Amphibia; order Anura; family Bombinatoridae; genus Bombina; species Bombina bombina. The sequence continues at coordinate 31,406,971 of NC_069510.1, read as the reverse complement.
ATATTCATTCATTCTCATTCTCTCTCTCACACAGATATTAAGATATACAGATAATTTCAGCTATTGGGAAACAAGTTTAAAAAAGCAAATAAAGTGATTTTTTTTTTTACATATTTATAGCAAATATCAACAATTACATGCCACACAACAAAAGGTCTGCAATGCATACAAGATACTTAAATAATTAAAAACTTGAATTTTATTATCAGTACTAAGGAGCGATTCTACGTAATACTTTTGAATATTTGTACCTAACATTATAAGCTCTGACCAATCAGAGGGTAGATGAAAATTAGTTTGTTCACTGTGCTAAACAATAACTATGTAGCAAGTAGGCAGGAAACTGCAACATACTTAAAAGGGACAGTCAAGTAAAAAAAAACTTTCATGATTTAAATAGGGCATGTAATTTTAAACAACTTTCCAATTTACTTTTATTACCAATTTTGCTTTGTTCTCTTGGTATTCTTAGTTGAAAGCTAAATCTAGGAGGTTCATATGCTAGTTTCTTAGACCTTGAAGGCCACCTCTATTCTGAATGCATTTTGACAGTTTTTCACCACTAGAGGGCGTTAGTTCATGCGTTTCATATAGATAACATTGAGCTCAGGCACGTGAAGCTCCTAAGAGCAAGCACTGATTGGCTAAAAATGCAAGTCTGTCAAAAGAACTGAAATAAGGGGGCAGTTTGCAGAGCCATAAATACAAGGTAATCACAGTGGTAAAAAGTATATTATTATAACTGTGCTGGTTATGCAAAATTGGGGAATGGGTAATAAAGGGATTATCTACCTTTCTAAACAACAAAAATTCTGGTGTTTACTGTCCCTTTAAATTTGCAGGGTGCATTAAGCCTCTCTGGTAAATTACAGGCAAATTAGGCAGAAGAAAAAAAATGAGTTTATATTGCCGTCTTTACTTTGCTTAAAGGGACAGGAGACCCCAACATTTTCTTTCGTGATTTGGCTAGAACATAGAGTTTCAAACAACTTTCCAATTTACTTCTATTAGCAAATTTGCTTCTTTATCTTGTTATGCATTTCTGTATGAGCAGAAATGCACTACTGGCAGCTGGCTAAACACATCTAGTTAGCCAATCACAAGAGACAAATGTGTGCAGGCACCAATCAGCAGCCAGCTCCCATTAGTGTAGGATATGTGTGTATTCTTTTTCAACAAATAATACCAAGAGAACAAAGCACATTTGAAAATAGAAGTTCATTTAAAAGTGTCTTAAAATGACCTGCTGTATCTAAATCCTGCAAGTTTAATTTTGACTTTTCTATCCCTTTAATTTAACAAAATATGAGAGATGGAATGCTATACTTAGCTTCTCTTTAAAGGGCTGTTATAGTGCAAACACGAGATGCTTCAATTCATTAGAACATTTCATTTTAACACTAGGGACCCTGTAAGTCAATAGTTTAACCCTTGCAAAGTAGTGATAGAAATAGACAGACATAGATAACTCCATATATGAATGTAAAATGCACTTTGTTAAGGATTTACTAGATTGTATAAGTGTCAGAAAATGGATTAAAACTGTTTTGGCTATCCTGGCACTACGGTTTATTAATAATCTGCCAGTGTAATCAGTGCCAGTATGTTCTGCAATAAATGTAGAGCAGATTGTACTATAACATTCTTACACAAATAAAAGTACAACTAAAGTTAATGGGCACACCAGGCATCGTATAGTATGTGGCTGTATTACTGTTTCTAACAACTGAAAGGCCAAAACAAGGACATTTAAAATATGTCAATCTGCTGACACAAGGGCATTGTTTATTTAACACAGGGATTAAACAATTGCCTGTAACAGTGCCACACATGACTGGCACAACAGGAGGCAAACGGACATGTTCCTAATGCCTATGTCATTCTGCAGGAAGGAGGATCACTTTCCAACGCAGACAGTGAGAAGCTTTATGTACCAGGACATTTCAATAACTTAGTAGCTATTAGACTCATTACAAGTGATCTCTGCTAAGCTTTAAAAATAATCAGCAAAAAAATCAACAACAAAAAAACAAATTACATTCATTAGAGGGACAGAGTTAATTGTGGTCTGAGAAATGGGGTGTAGAATGGCACTTGGCATAGCCCCCAAACTGTAGCTTGCAATACCAGTGACTAGCGCTGTATGCTGTCCTGCTTATTTTGCAGGGGTGCACAATTAAAGAATGATGTGTATCTAAATACTTCACTGCAGGGCTGCAGCTGAAAATGTATCTATCTATCTATCTATCTATCTATCTATATATATATATATATATATATATATATATATATATATATATATATATATAAAAATACATATATATATATATATATAAATACATACACACACATTTATATATAATGAATACACACACACACAGATAGATATATATATACACACACATATATATATTTATATATAATGAATACACACACACACAGATATATATATTTATACATAATGAATACACACACACACATATATATATATATATATATATATATATATATATATATATATATATATATATATACAGAAAAAAATATTTAGAATGATAAAAAAGATTTTAGTGTCTATCTATATACATAATATACCCAGCACAGTCTAGACTAGGGGTTTCTATTCCACCAGGAGTTAACTATCACTATTTTAATAATACATACTATATGTAACATTACTTTGGCACATTTTAGATGCCTCTGTGACCAGAATCAGGAGTTAAATACACCGCAGTACAAAATATTTATGTATAACCAATTTAATCAGAGATAAAGCTTCCCAGACAGAACAGAACTGCAAACACAGACATCTCCCAGCCATGGAAAACGCATGGTAAAATCAGTAAGCTGCAGACGATACACCACTTCCCATACACAGTGCGAAAAAATCTAAAGATTACTGTCAGTCTAAATAATACAAAATCTGCCTCTGCTCCCAACAGCTATTACACAGACGATAGCAGCCAACAAGGCTTTAAGAGCTGCAGCCAAATCGCCTACTGTAGTAGCCAAGTAACCCCCCCACCCAAAATAACTCTAAAGCTTTAGAGGATATTAAAAAGATCTTACAAGGAATCAGGCGCAGCTCCTCGCTTCAGCTCATTACCTAGTATGGAGGAGCTGTCTGTATATGTCTCTCTCTCTCTCTCTCTCTTTCTTTCTCTGTCTTGTGCAAGTTAGTGTTGTGAGTCAGCATTAACACACATGAGAACATCAGGAACGCAGCCGAGCCTTGATGCAATAGAGACTGTAATAAAAGGGGGGAAAAAAAGTGCTGGACAAAAGCCCTGCACAGTAATTCAATTGCCTTTACTTTTCAATTACTGCATAGACTACTGATAGCCTGAGAAACAGTAATCTGCTTACTGGTCTTCCCTGAGCTCGTAAAGTCACAAGTGCAGGTGTGTGTGTGTGTTTTTTTATTGTAGTCTCATGGGAACAGATGCTTAAACCGTGTGTATTTTGAGGTCAGCATTATTCGTGCCTTTTATTTATAAAAATGACAGATTTTGTGTAGTAGAATCAAACGTGGATACAAATACACATTTTGGGAATGTTTAAAGAGATATTAAACCCAAATCTTTTCTTTCATGATTCAGATAGAACATGCAATTTTAAGCAACTTTCTAATTTACTTCTATTATCATTTTTTCTTCGTTCTCTTGGTATCTTTATTTGAAAAGCAGGAATGTTAGCTTAGGAGCCGTCTCATTTTTGGTTCAGCACCTGGGTAGTGCTTGCTGATTGGTGGCTAAATGTAGCGCTACCCAGGTGCTGAACCAAAAATGGGCCGACTCCAATGCTTAGATTCCTGCTTTTTCAAATAAAGATAGTAAGAAAATGAAGAAAATTTGCTAATCTGGCATATTTTATTTGTATATTATGTTTTACATTTTTAAGGCACAGCAAACTCAAACTTTAAACGTTTCACAATTCAGCTAAAGCATACAATTTTATATAACTTTTCCCACTATACTTGTATTATCAAAGTTGCTTTGTTCTTTTGGTATCTGTTATTGAAAAGCAAACAAAATTAAGTTTAGGAGCACAAATGCACTACTGGAAAGCGGTGTATTGTTGCTTCTGATTTTAGATTTACTATTCAACAAAAGATAACAAGAGAACGAAGCAAACTTGATGAAAAAAAAAATAGGACAGTTGTTTAAAGGGCCACAATAGCTAAAAAATGAATTGCCCTTAGCATGTAAGTTTACAACTATTGACCCTGTACTACTGTGGGTTAAACACATAGAAATAAGTACTGCTCAGGACTGGCAGAAGACTGCTGATCCCGAGTGGATACTGCAGCTGATCCAATCAGCAGCGCTGGTTGCACAACTCAGATGTGTGACTAGTGCTCCTCATTGGAACAGTGGTGGTTTCCGCTAAGGACCGGCAGTGCTCTGCGATCAATAGTCAGTAATAAATTAGAGCATGTCATTTCTCGACTATTATGAAAATTGCACATTCTATGTGAATCACTGACATTTAATTTTGGTATTACTGCAAAAATGTTGGTTTTCTAACGAATTAAGATTTGAGTGTAACAGGATTAACCAATCACAAGCGTCAGACGTTTTAACTGTTGTGTTATATACAGAAGTAAGTGACAGCAGCTAATGTTCAAGGATGTGTGTGTCTATCTGCAGAGAACGGAATAACTCAGATACTTTATCTTATGATCTTGCTTAACCTGACATATGGAGGGGCAGAGACTCTGTTAGCCAGTATGAAGTGACATCATCACGCTGCACCTTGCATGGGCAGACTCCATTTAAGTCTCTAAAAAAGGCAACTGAACTTGGAAGCCCCAGGGACTAGCGAGCTGTCTCCTATAAAATGTATTGACGCTCTCTGCAATGGAGAATCTCGCAGGGGCAAGAAAATGTGACAGGGGGTACCCGGCAATGATGATACATTTTTGTAAAACATAAACAAATACAATTACTCTGTTTTCAGTTTATTTTACTTCACCTTCGCTTCTAGATTTGCATACAAGGCTTTGGGGCAGTGTTCCCTCTAAGGCCAAGGAGTGAAACAGTTAATTAGAGCAATTAGCAAACACTACACAATGCAGATTGCAAGGTGTGGTTCCCTTATTAGCTATTTCAGCTGGGTCGCTCACAAAACGAGGGGGGGGGGGGTAGGGTTGCCACCTCAGCCCTGTTTTCCTGGACACTTATGAGTTACACATAATGCAGGGTACGCAGGGAGGAACATGTATTGTGCTGTTCATCAGCACTAATCATGTGATGTTTAAAAGCATAATACATGTTCCGCCCTGCTTACCCTGCAGAATGTGTAACTCATAAGTGTCCAGGAAAACATGGCCGAGGTGGCAACCCTAGGGGAGGGGTTGGCGGTTGTGCTGCATTTATTTATTTATAAAATATATTTTTTTTTTAAATCAGTGAGCTCTGCAGGATTAAAAGCTTCAGACAGGCCCAAGAAAAGTCCTTGTTCAGCCCACTCACCAAGTATAATTCGAATTGTGTACATATAGTACTACTGTAACTTTTTCATTTGAAACTATATTGTACATTAAATGCAATGTGTACTGTATACATTAAAGGGATGCTAAGTTTAACCCCTTCACGCTGTTAGGACATTCCATGCCATCCTAGAGCGCTGGACTTTAACGCCATTAGGACGGCATGGAAGTCCTACCATATATGGCATCCTGCAGCTTCCACCTTTGACTAAGGCAAGGATCGGCCTGGGGGGGGGGGGGTGTCTAGCTGCTTGGCATTCCCCCATGATCCGATCCCGGCCTTGAAATCACGTGATCGCATCGAGACTCTCGCGATTTCATTTTTACTAATGTACTGCCAAAAAGGGGTTAAATATTTTTTAAAAAAAATAAACATCTAGTTGGTGCAATTGTTTTTCAATAGCCAATCTCAAAGCCACCATTTGCTTTATTTGGAGGAGCCAATCTGGGTTTGAGTGTGCAGACAACAAGGCTAGTATGTTAGTACAAAGTGCATTGTTCTCTTCTAAAGCCAATTAGGGACACAAATGTAGCAGGGCTAGCCTTGATAAATTAGCAGACTGCATTTATAGTACTGATTCTTAGAAAAAACATAATTTCCAGAGCTAAATGGCATGAAAAGGGGGCAAAATAAATAATGAAATTATATTGCAAAATTGTTTCATAACTGAACCATTTATATTACAATCACCAGGTGTTCTCTGCCCCTTTAAATGAGCATATAAGTCAATATTAAACTTTCATGGTTAAGAGAGAAAATGTCATTTGAAACAACTTTGCAATTTATTGCTATTATTAAATTTACTTTGTACTCTTAATATTCTTTGTTGAACAGCAAACCTAAGTAGACTCAGGAGCGTGCATGTGACCTGAGAATTATATGTCAGCAGTGTTCGAAATAATAAGAACAAAGTAAATTTGAAAGTTGTTTATTACACACTTTATCTGAATTAGGAAAGTTTAAGTTTGTCATTCATTCCCCTTTAAATTTGACTTTGTTCTCTGCATACTTTAAATGAGAATTGTGCTGCAAATTTTTAATACAAATTTCAATGCTATAATATGATTTTAATATGTATAACTTTGATTAAAATGACTAAAATTGACTTAAAGGACCATTAAATTAAATATATCTGCATAATTATCAAATGCAACAGCACTTTGTTTGAATTTCAAATAAGTAGTAGAGATTTGTTTCTGACACATTTCAAAGTTAGTCCAATTGTCCTACCCCTTGTATCATGTGACAGCCATCAGCCAATCACAAAATGCAATTACTTATATACTGTGAAACCTGCACATGCTCAGTAGGAATTGGTGCCTTAAAAGTGTGCATTAGAAAAGACAGTGCACATTATATAATGCAAGTGAATTGGAAAGTTGCATAAAATCGAATGCTCTATCTGAATCATGAAAGTTTAATTTTGACTTTAGAGTCCCTTTAACCTCTTAAGGACCAGCAACGTACCCTGTACGTCGCTGGCCTTTTAATGTGGATTGCGTTACCGATAGCGCTGTCACTGCACTTTTTCTGGTTACCAGAAGGGTGGAGGGAGGGTACAATACCGCGGTCCCACCGCTTGCAGCGTGATCCGTGCAACGTTAAGGAGTTAAACAGTTAATTTTGTAGAGATATGTGTCTATCCTTCACAATCAAAAATATATGCCCCCCCCCTTGGTAAGATACAAAGCTCTCAAGGTATATTTTGCCCTTACAGAATGTTGTAATGGACGTTGTAGCACTGTTACAGCCACAATATTGATAAGACGGAATAACATTTTTTTTGGTACCAGAGAAGGGTTTTCCTACATAATGATATATGAAGAATAATAAAAAGAAAACAAGCCTGGTATATCTAGATCTGTAGTTAAATGGTTACTGTCTAGATTAAAGGAACATGAAAATCAAAATAAAAACATTTATGGTTTCAATAGAGCGTGTAGTTATAAGAGAAATTTCAATTTACACCTTAAATCAAATGTACTTTGTACTCTTGGAATCCTTTGCAGAAAAGCATACCTAGGTAGGTTCAGGAACAGCAACACACTACTGGGAGCTAGCTGGTGATTGGTGGCTACACATATATGCCTCTTGTGATTGGCTCACCCGATGTGTTCAGCTAGTTCCCAGTAGTGCATTGCTGCTCTGGACCTAACTTTTGTCTGGGTGTTTAATTGATTTTGAACATTTCAACTTTTTGTACTTTTAGGTCCCTTTTAACCTCAAATTTATGAAGTATATATACAGCTTATGGGTAGAGATGCATTCTATTCTGTTACCTTGTATAGAGCTGATGTCGCCTTTTCATGTTATAAACTTCCATTATTGGTGGGGAGCGCAAGAATCCCTGGGGTAAACATAGGGCTGTCCTACATACTAATTAACTTCTTAAGGACCGGGCATTTTAGACAAAAACTTCCCCAAAAGACCAGAGCATTTTTAGCATTTTTGCTATCACTACATTTAAACAGAAATAGAGCCTTTTTTAAAATTTACCTATCAAAACTATATATATATATTTTTTTTAGTAGACAACCCAAAGTATTGATCTAGGCCCATTTTGGTATATTTCATGCCACCATTTCACCGCAAAATGCGATCAAATAAAAAAATTGTTAACTTTTTCACAATTTTAGGTTTCTCACTGAAATTATTTACAAACAGCTTGTGCAATCATAGCACAAATGGTTGTAAATGCTTATCTGGGATCCCCTTTGTTCAGAAATAGTAGACATATATAGCTTTGGCATTGCTTTTTGGTAATTAGAAGGCCGCTAAACTCCGCTGTGCACCACACGTGGTTTATGCCCAGCAAAGAAGAGGTTAATTAGGTAGATGGTTAATTTTAGCTTTAGCGTAGAAATCAGCCTCCCACCTGACATATCCCACACCCTGATCCCTCCCTGACCCATCTCAAACAACTCTCTTCTCTCGCCCACCTCACAATTGTCACCGCCATCTTAAGTTCTGGCAGAAAGTCTGCCAGTACTAAAATAAAAGGCTTTTTTTTCTCCATATTTTTTTTTAATATATATATATATATATATTCTGCAGTGTAGGATTCCCCCTTACCCCCCAACCTCTCTGTCCTCCCCCAAACAGCTCTCTAACCCTCCCCCCCTCTACCTAATGGCTGCCATCTTAGGTACTGGCAGCTGTCTGCCATTACCCAGTTTGCTGTAAATTAGGCATTTAAAAAAATAAACTAAATACAAATAGCCATTTTTTCTGTAGTGTAGCTGCCCCTCTCAATACCCTACCCCCCTCCCAGATCGACTTCCCACTCTCCTATTCCCATCACTAAGCAATATAACCAGGACCCCCCCTCTCCTCTCCCTTCTTCCCACTCCCTGCTGCTTTCAGTGTTTTTTTTTTTCTCTAAATCGTAGCGCGCAACTCCCACCTCCCTCCAGCAATGGGCCGCCCACCCGCCTCCCTCCTTAGCCTCCCACCCACAGAGTGGCCCTCTCTGCATCGATAACTCTGCAAATCTATTTCTGCTGCAGTGTCCCACTCGTGGGGCATGCAGAAATAGCGCAATCTCACTATTTTGAGCGAGATTGCGGCAGAGAGAAGCCCAGGGCATAACGACCAGCGTTCTACAGGGTACGACGCTGGTCGTTAAGGGGTTAAAGGGACATAAAATGCAATTTCTTTCATGATTCAGATAGAGGATACAATTTTAAACAACTTTCCAATTTACTTCTATTTTCAAATTTTGTTTGTATTCTTGTTATCCTTTGTTGAAAAGCAGGAAGGTAAGCTCAGAGCGTGCACGTGTCTGCAGCACTATATGGCAGCAGTTTTACAACAATGTCATACATTAAAAAGAACACTAGATGGCAGCAGTTTTACAACAATGTTATACATTAGCAAGAGCACTAGATGGCAGCAGTTTTACAACAATGTTATACATTAGCAAGAGCACTAGATGGCAGCAGTTTTATAATAATGTTATACATTAGCAAGAGCACTAGATGGCAGCAGTTTTATAACAATGTTATACATTAGCAAGAGCACTAGATGGCAGCAGTTTTACAACAATGTTATACATTAGCAAGAGCACTAGATGGCAGCAGTTTTACAACAATGTTATACATTAGCAAGAGCACTAGATGGCAGCAGTTTTACAACAATGTTATACATTAGCAAGAGCACTAGATGGTAGCAGTTTTATAACAATGTTATACATTAGCAAGAGCACTAGATGGCAGAAGTTTTACAACAATGTTATACATTAGCAAGAGCACTAGATGGCAGCAGTTTTATAACAATGTTATACATTAGCAAGAACACTAGATGGCAGCAGTTTTATAACAATGTTATACATTAGCAAGAGCACTAGATGGCAGCAGTTTTACAACAATGTTATACATTAGCAAGAGCACTAGATGGCAGCAGTTTTACAACAATGTTATACATTAGCAAGAACATTAGATGGCAGCAGTTATAGAACAATGTTATACATTAGCAAGAGCACTAGATGGCAGCAGTTTTATAATAATGTTATACATTAGCAAGAGCACTAGATGGCAGCAGTTTTATAACAATGTTATACATTAGCAAGAACACTATATGGCAGCAGTTTTACAACAATGTTATACATTAGCAAGAGCACTAGATGGCAGCACTATTTATTGTTGTGTAGAGTGCTCCACACATGTGAACGCTACCTATATAGATATCTCTTCAACAAAGAATAACAAGAGAACAAAGCAAATTTGATAATAGAAGTAAATTGGAACCTTTTTTTAAATTGTATTCTTTATCTAAATCAGGAAAGACAAAGGGCTAGATTACAAGCCAAGTGATATTTTAACGTGCGCCAGTAAAGCTAGCGGGAGCACTTTGAACTAGAATCTTCACTAACCAGAGATCAGATCTCTGGTTAATGAAAAAATGTCCATCAATTTCCCCCTAAACAAAGTGTACAGTTAATTTATTAATAAGAAAAATGAGCATTTTTGTAAATGTAAAATAACTGCACGAAGCAGTTATAAGGGGTTAAAGTGAGGGGATGTGGGACACTGAAAAGTGCCTTTACATAGCGGTCTATGGGGACTGTGTTTTAAACTGTTAATATATATGTATATGCTTCTAAACATATATGTTTATGAGTTAATATGTGTAATATATATTCATATACTTTTTAAATTTGCTGGCCAATACTGCGTGAATTACCGCCTGCGCTGCGCTAGGTTTTTTGCCGTGACTATCGGCATCAGAACGAGGTTCCCTTTGGAGCCTAGGGAAGCGCGCTCATGTGAGCGCAATGCTTCCTGGCAACGCTAACGCGAGGTTGTGTTCGTTTTGCGCTTAACTTATAATACCAGTGCACATTCACGTGCGTTGATATTACGAGTGGAGCACAAATATCGCACTAGCGAAAGCGCAATTTTGTGCTCCACTCGTAATCTAAAGTTAGGGTTTTATGTCCCTTTAAAGGGACAGTCTACACCAGAATTTTTATTGTTTTAAAAGATAGATAATCCCTTTATTACCCATTCCCCAGTTTTGCTTAACCAACACGGTTATATTAATATACTTTTAACCTCTGTGATTATCTTGTATCTAAGCCTCTGCAAACTGCCCCTTTATTTCAGTTCTTTTGACAGACTTGCAGTTTAGCCAATCAGTGCCTGCTCCCAGAAAACTTCACATGCATGTGCACAGTGTTATCTATATGAAACACATGAAATAACACCCTCTAGTGGTGAAAAACTGTTAAAATGCATTCTGAAAAGAGGTGGCCTTCATGGTCTAAGAAATTAGCATATGAACCTCCTAGGTTAAGCTTTCAACTAAGAATACCAAGAGAACAAAGCAAAATTGGTGATAAAAGTAAATTGGAAATTTGTTTAAAATTAAATGCCCTATCTGAATCAGAAAAGTTTATTTTGGACTAGACTGTCTCTTTAAGCCTATACTTTATATGGGAATATGGGCTGACTTCTTGGGGCTGTGGTTCTTATCTGCTGTCAGAATATGGCAGAAAATCTGCACCCAGGATCTGCAGTCTGAGAGGCTTTATATGTTCCCATGAGATGCAAATCCCTCTTATTACTCCTTTAATGTGAAATATGTGCCACAGGCATTTGTGTAATTCACTTACACAGGGTTGTTCAGGATGAATGAACTTCAACAATAGAGACAATTTAGATTTGGTTGCGTAGCTGTCACAGGGTCATGGTATAATCAGTCTGACTGGTTACATGGAGCAGAGATACAATATCACATATGTATGTTGGTGAGAGCTCAAAGAGGAATGGAGTCAAATCAAACTTTCATGATTCAGGCAGTATGTGCAATTTATTTTAAAAAATCAAAATTACTTTTCTATTTTAATCAAATGTAACGCTTGTATTCTTTGTGAAAGATTAGCTGCTTTTCATGTTGGCATACTGGTGTAGGCTCAGGAGTGTGCATGTGTTTTGTGCACTATATAACCTACTGAGGCAGGCTCTGGAGCATAAATGTGTCGTGCACTATATAATGTACTGAGCAGGGCCGTCTTTAATATTGATTGGACCCTGGGCAAAATTTTTCTTGGGCCCCCCCACCCCATGCAATTTTGCTCTCCACCCCAACATCCCAAAAAACAACTAGATCAATTTTTTTTATTATTATTAGCCCAGCGGTGGATCATCCACTGCTGGGCTAATCATTTAAAAAAAAAAAAAATGCAATATGTGAAACTGGACCTAAGCAGTACTAATAAGTAAATAAATATATAAATTCCTCCACTGTGGATTCATTTAATATTCTTTTGAATGTGATTCTGGTGTGAGGTTAGCTGGTTAAAGAGATTTAGGGCAGCCAACAGGAGCAAAGCAAGGTAAAGACTGAGGAGGAAGCATGGCGGTGCAGTATAAGTTTACTGACTGGAACAGCAGAACTACTATGGGAAGCTGTAAAATCTGAGACAAAGAGAAAATAAAAAACTATAAAAATAAACCTTACATTAATGTGTGAAGTATCAGCATGACGCTATACATCAGCCACACCAGCACATGTCGCTTCTTTGCTAGGAACAAGTTCCCTCTCACCCTGAACTAGACAATGCTGCATGGGGAGGGGCGTGTGTGCACTCACTTATTCTTCCCACTGACACCTTTCTACAAAGCACTATTCCCCTAACAAACTTCAGTTAGTTGATCTTAGGGCCACAGCAGAAAGAGCAGGGCTAAGGGGACCAGTAGACTAGATGCTGTCTGTCCAAGGCTGCATGGATACAGTGTGAGATGAGTCACACAGCCTCAAGACTGAAGAGAGCAGTGTATGCAGCTGCACAGATGCTCAAATCCTCATGTGCCTGCCGCTCCAGCTTTCTGCTGCATGTGCCCACAGTCAGCCCTACCCAGAAACAATCCCCACCACCAGAGCAGTTACCTGGTAACAGTGGTAACCCCAGTAGGACCTTTTCTGATGCAGTGGGAAATGGCTGGATGCCGAGTTAGGGCTTTGCATTCAGTGCTGCACAGTGCACATCTAAAACAGCACATGGCACTAGCTTGGCATGTCACATGACACCGGCACGGTCTGGCACAGTTATGTATAAGCAGAGTACTTTTGACTGTGACAGTATTAGGACTGAATGTGTGTGTTCCCCATGTCACATCAGCAGTCTGGTATGAACCATAAAAAAAAAAAAAAAAAAAAAAAAAAAAAATTTTTTTTTTTTTTTTTTTTTTTAGGACTCTTGGGCCCCTCAACAGAGACTGGGCCCAGGGCAGCTGCCCCTTTTGCCCTGTGTTAAAGACGGTCCTGGTACTGAGGAACTGAAGCGTTACATTTTTGTGCGCTATTTAACATTTTGAGATAAGCTTGTGTGCACTATATAACCTACTGAGACAGGCTCAGGAGCATGCACGTCTTTTGCACTATAAAACCTACTGAGGTAAGCTTCAGAACATAGACATGTCTTGTGCACTATATAACCTACTGAGACAGGCTCAGGAGCATGCATGTATTTTGCACTATAAAACCTACTGAGGTAAGCTCCAGAACATAGATATGTCTTGTGCACTATATAACCTACTGAGACAGGCTCAGGAGCATGCACGTCTTTTGCACTATAAAACCTACTGAGGTAAGCTTCAGAACATAGACATGTCTTGTGCACTATATAACCTACTGAGACAGGCTCAGGAGCATGCACGTCTTTTGCACTATATAACCTACTGAGGTAAGCTTCAGAACATAGACATGTCTTGTGCACTATATAACCTACTGAGACAGGCTCAGGAGCATGCATGTATTTTGCACTATAAAACCAACTGAGGTAAGCTTCAGAACATAGACATGTCTTGTGCACTATATAACCTACTGAGACAGGCTCAGGAGCATGCATGTATTTTGCACTATAAAACCTACTGAGGTAAGCTCCAGAACATAGACATGTCTTGTGCACTATATAACCTACAGAGACAGGCTCAGGAGCATGCACGTCTTTTGCACTAAAAAAACAAACTGAGGTAAGCTTCAGAACATAGACATGTCTTGTGCACTATATAACCTACTGAGACAGGCTCAGGAGCATGCATGTATTTTGCACTATAAAACCTACTGAGGTAAGCTCCAGAACATAGACATGTCTTGTGCACTATATAACCTACAGAGACAGGCTCAGGAGCATGCACGTCTTTTGCACTATAAAACAAACTGAGGTAAGCTTCAGAATATAGACATGTCTTTTGCACTATATAACCTACAGAGACAGGCTCAGGAGCATGCATGTGTCTTGTGCACTATGTAACCTACGGAGGTTAACTCAGGAGCATGCATGTGTCTTGTGCACTACATAAACAGGATTTTAGAGTGACAATACAATGTCTTAAGTAAAGATACAAACCTACTGAAGTAAGCGCAGAAGCATGCATGTGTCTTGTGCACTATGTAACCTACTGAAGTAAGCTTCAGAACATAGACATGTCTTGTGCACTATATAACCTACTGAGACAGGCTCAGGAGCATACACGTCTTTTGCACTATAAAACCTACTGAGGTAAGCTTCAGAACATAGACATGTCTTGTGCACTATATAACCTACTGAGACAGGCTCAGGAGCATGCATGTATTTTGCACTATAAAACCTACTGAGGTAAGCTTCAGAACATAGACATGTCTTGTGCACTATATAACCTACTGAGACAGGCTCAGGAGCATACACGTCTTTTGCACTATAAAACCTACTGAGGTAAGCTTCAGAACATAGACATGTCTTGTGCACTATATAACCTACTGAGACAGGCTCAGGAGCATACACGTCTTTTGCACTATATAACCTACTGAGGTAAGCTTCAGAACATAGACATGTCTTGTGCATTATATAACCTACAGAGACAGGCTCAGGAGCATGCATGTATTTTGCACTATAAAACAAACTGAGGTAAGCTTCAGAACATAGACATGTCTTGTGCACTATATAACCTACAGAGACAGGCTCAGGAGCATGCATGTGTCTTGTGCATTATGTAACCTACGGAGGTTAACTCAGGAGCATGCATGTCTCTTGTGCACTACATAAACAGAATTTTAGAGTGACAATACAATGTCTTAAGTAAAGATATAATTTGTTACAAAATGTTATCCATATATTGTACATTTACATAACTAGGAAATGCAAATATTATTGTTTAGGGGATATCTAACATCTGCTCTTTTGCAGTTATCTATTTGTAACATACATAACTGTACACAACGTGTAAACAAACCAAATCATTTAAACAATGTTCTTAAAGGACCATTCAATGCAGTAGAATCACATATTTAACAAGTACTTTATAAAAAGATTTGTTAAAAATAAACTCTGACAAGTTTCTTTTTTCTCCCATTTACCGACCCCCTGTATCATGTGACAGACATCAGCCAATCACAGACTAGTATACTCATCATGCCAGTTTTATCTCTAGTACCACTCTGTATACCAGCATGTCATGACATCTATGTATAGAAGGTGACAACACCTAAGCCATGAAATATTTATATATTGCGTTTACTTTGAAAACCCTACACAAGAACTTACCTACAAGAACTTACCCCTGTAATGCCACAATGTTATTCATTAAAAAAAACTTAATACATAGGGGTAGATTTATCTATGTGCTGTCAGCATTTATCGATGTCTGCCCGCACATTGATAAATCTGCACCTTAGTGACTTCCCCAAAAACCATTTTTGAAGGAATTCTTCCTCTTCACACTTGTCAAAGTGATACGAGTAATGTAGGATATAAAATCCATGCCGCTAGATTTAGAGTTCTGCGGTAGCCGTCAAAAGCAGCGTTAAGGGGTCCTAACGCTGCTTTTGGCCGCCCGCTGGTATTTAGAGTCAGCCAGGAAAGGGTCTAACGCTCACTTTCAAGCCGCGACTTTTCCATACCGCAGATCCCCTTACGCCAATTGCGTATCCTATCTTTTCAATAGGATCTTCCTAACGCCGGTATTTAGAGTCTTGGCTGAAGTGAGCAGTAGACCCTCTACCGACAAGACTCCAGCCGCAGAAAAAAGTCAGTAATTAAGAGCTTTCTGGGCTAACGCCGGTTTATAAAGCTCTTAACTACTGTGCTCTAAAGTACACTAACACCCATAAACTACCTATGTACCCCTAAACCGAGGCCCCCCCCACATCACCACCACTATAATAAATATTTTTAACCCCTAATCTGCCAACCGCACACCGCCGCCACCTACATTATCCCTATGAACCCCTATAATCTGCTGCCCCTAACATCGCCGACACCTACATAATATTTATTAACCCCTAATCTGCCCCCCCCCAACGTCACCGCTACCTACACTTATTAACCCCTAATCTGCCGACCGGACCTAGCCGCTACTCTAATAAATGTATTAACCCCTAAACCGCCGCACTCCCGCCTCGCAATCCCTATAATAAATAGTATTAATCTGCCCTCCCTAACATCGCCACCACCTAACTTCAAGTATTAACAACTAATCTGCCGACCGTACCTCGCCGCTACTATAATAAATGTATTAACCCCTAAAGCTAAGTCTAACCCTAACACCCCCCTAAATTAAATATAATTTTAATCTAACGAAATAAATTAAATATTATTAACTAAAGTATTCCTATTTAAAGCTAAATACTTACCTGTAAAATAAACCCTAATATAGCTACAATATAACTAATAATTACATTGTAGCTATTTTAGGGTTTATTTTTATTTTACAGGCAACTTTGTATTTATTTTAACTAGGTACAATAGCTATTAAATAGTTATTAACTATTTAATAGCTACCTTGTTAAAATAATTACCAAATTACCTGTAAAATAAATCCTAACCTAAGTTACAATTAAACCTAACACTACACTATTAATAAATAAATTAAATAAATTACCTACAATGACATACAATTAAATAAACTAAACTAAATTATAACCCCCCCCCCACTAAATTAAAAAAAAAAAAAAGATTACAAGAATTTTAAGCTAATTACACCTACTCTAAGCCCCCTAATAAAATAACAAAGCCCCCCAAAATAATAAAGGTCCCTACCCTATTTTAAATTAAAAAGTAACCAGCTCTTTTACCAGCCCTTAAAAGGGCTTTTTGTGGGGCATGCCCCAAAGTAATCAGCTCTTTTGCCTGTAAAAAAAAGCACAATACCACCCCCCAACATTACAACCCACCACCCACATACCCCTACCCTAACCCAACCCCCCTTAAATAAACCTAACACTACCCCCCTGAAGATCTCCCTACCTTGAGTCGGAACAGCTAATAAAATGCAAGCTCAATCTGATTGGCTGATTGGATCAGCCAATCCGATTGAACTTGAATCTGTCCCAATAAGCAGGACACTGGACACCAGATGAGATGTTGGTGAAGTACTTGACACAAATGCACTGGGCAGCAAAGCATTTCCGGCAGTATGATCCACAGTCGCACTTATGACAGCAATAAAAAAGCCAGTAGACTCCTTAACTCTAAGTTACACTAAGTTAATTCAGTTACATTAAGACACCAAACCCTAAGTGTCTGAGCAAACAATATGCGTATGTGCTGGGTAAGGCTCAACAGCAGCAAAGAAGAGAAAAATGAGACAAGACAGATAAGCAAGGGAGAATTAGAGACCCATCGTAAGACCACTGCTATTTAACTTCTCTGCCACCTTTAAGGTAGCGGACTGAAATCATCCCGATACAATACGATCAGGATGATTGACATCCCCTGCTAGCGGCCGGTTGGCCACCGGTGAGCAGGGGGCAGCAGTGCACAAGCATTTCACTAGAAATGCTTGCGCAATGTTGAATGCGGACAGTGTATTCTGTCGGCATTTAGTGATGTCGGGCAAATATGATTCGCTACAGCGAATCATGTACGCCAGGCACTTGTTAAATATACCCCATACTCTCCCACTGGAATAGACATCAAAATAACCTATTTAAGTAAAACCAAAATAAGATTTACAGTGGATATATAAAAAGTCTACATACCCTTATGGAATTACTGGGGAGGGTTAAATAAAAAGAGAGAGAAAAAAATAATGTAAAATGTCAGACTTTTTCCATCTGTCATGTGATCTCGCAACAAACAAAAATCCTGAGGAACCCCCCACCAAAAAAAAAACAAATAGTAAATTATAAGGAACATTTTAAATATATTTTTTAAAAATACAACACTGGTTGCATAAGTCTCAAACTAATACTTTGTGGAAACAGCTTTTGCATTTAGTACAGCAAAAAGATATTGGTGCGCAAATCTTACCCCTGCATATACACTACTCTGTTCCCAAAATACAGTGTGGATAAAGATACAATTTTTAGAAAAATCGTGTAAATGCGCTATACAGCACGGGGATGTTTATAAACAGGAAAAAAATGACAATACCATGTATGTGCTTGCCTTAAATTTTGGATAATACTGGTTCTATTTTATGGATGGGGAGTTACATACTATGTATGATTGAATGGTGATATAATCCCCTATTTCAAAGAATCTACCAACCCCTAATAGGAGTATGTAGAATATAACAAAAAAGAAATTGCTTGAATACTATAAGGTATTGGAGACTAATTGGAGGTTATGCGTACTTTCTATCTTGTAGATATACAGGTTGCATACTATGTATGAATAAAATGTTGACAAGATGTGGAAAAAACAACAAATGCTCCGCTATGACCCTAGATACAGATAAACATACTATGTATGAACTATTATGTATATTAGGTATAAATGACAATGTTGGGTTATCCCCAATGTAAATATATATTGATTAGGAAATGAATACCCAGGTGCGTTCAATAAAAATAACATACATATGGGGGGGCGGAGCCTACAGCTGTTGCGGGAGGTCATGTTTTGAAGGAGCTCCTGACCTTCATTAGGTTTTAAAGAATTATTTACTATATAATTGGATCTCTATAACAAAGACTTCAACTACAATCTTCTGGTAAGCCCTGGGAGATTTTGGAAACCTATCCTGTAAAGCTAATCCTCCCTATGTTCTTCAGCTAAGCGGCGAGGGACAGACCGCATGGTAGTGAGAGCTGTGTCGTGTTTCTGTTTTCCTTCTCTGCTGGGGCTGCCGCACATTCCCCCCCCAGGATTTGTAGGGTCCTGGGTTACAAGCAGCGAATGGTGCTGCTCTACATTCTTTACTAAAACCACATAAACATTTTTGAAAAGAACTGTGACTACAATACTAGTCTGAACAATGGCGACTACCGAATCCATTATATTAGAACTCAGCATTCTCCTAGACTTCCATCAGACAGCCTTTGCAGAAAGGCTTCACGAAGCCTGTAGCTCAATCCGGGAAGTCATATACAATAAGGGCAATGGAATTGCCTCAGATGGAGAGCCCTGTATGAGTGGTGACTCCCTGGGGCCCCGACACTCGCCATCCCTTAACTCTCACTACCGCGATGTGAAAGCAAGCCAACAAGCCTCATTGGAGTATTCACAAGCTGCAGGTATCCTCCGGACCTCATTAGATCAGGCTGAGCAGGCCGGTTGCAGTTTGGCTACAGTTGCCCGGAGCACAGAGGTAAAACGCAGGCCTAAAGCATTATACACTGCTGAAACCACGGCACAGCTTGAGGCGAGTAAAATGAATAAGCAGCCCCAGACCTTAAAGAGTTCTGCAGAATCGGCTTACCGCTCTGATGAGGGTCCACCAGGGGACTCCGGACTTCAAGATGTAAGGTACTACAGAACAGACACTTTCATGCCGGGAAGTACTGAACATGTGTGGGACCTTTATTTATTAAAGCGCTACGTGGTAGAAACCGGGGACACTATGCAAACTTCCCTGAAAGCTTTTACCTCACCATCTACCGACCAGCCCGAAAAGGACTTTATGCATGCACGAAGAACACTGCTCCTAATCTTGCCTGACATACAGCTGACGCATGAACAGGTTCATTTACAAATAGAACAATTTATAGTAAAAGCTGGTGTAGGCTAGAAGATATGTTGCTACGACATTGAACCCGGCTATCATACTAGTCGGCAGAGGTCTGTGGCCATAAAGATTATAGTCTTGGCCCTGTTTGCTTATTTTTAAAGTTAGCCCCTCGCATACCAGCCAATTGTGAGTTCCGGTGTGTGCAACTTTTGGGTTGGTTACTTGTTATGGTATGGCTGCCTAGATAAATGCTATATGCGGAGCTCTAATTTAGCACTGTTCTTATTTAAATATATAACCGTTCAACTTTACTCAGCACCTGTACTATTTGTGTAATAGATGTGTGCCAATGTTCTATTTGTCCCCTCTGAGGTTCATGTCTTTCCCTTTTGCCGTTGTATAGTTTAACAATGTTTTATGATCATGCTGTGCTTGCTGTGATGACATACATACTTGATAACACGGATGTAGTGGAGTTATATGACTGCTAGGATTTAGCTGGACATATCCTATAATATTTATTATATTTAAAGCTTAGCCAAACCCTAGATTAGTAAATCACGCTATTCATGTTACCTGTAGTTTATTTTTTTAGATGCCTATAATTAGCGCCCCTAGTTAATAACATATTGGCTACCCGAACAGGAGATCATTAGTCTCAGACACCTTATAGTGCAATCTACTTGAGCTTTATTGCATTTGTGTATCAAGCTTTACTCCTCATCCCCATATGAGTTCTAACCTAAAATGGCCACAGTGGACGTTGCGCGGTCAGTGGGCGGGTTGATGCGATGTTACCAGCAACTGCTTCTTGGGGCCCTGTTTTAATGTACATAGCTCAGGCTACCCTTCAAATGCACGGTTCCCCTCTATTGTTATTACCATTCCTGCCCACCCTATATACCTTTGCCCCTCATGATGGTCTCTATATCTTTGCTATATTTCGTTACTATTCAACAGAGACTATATACAATGTTTATTATTATTTCTTGCTTAGCTAGTGAACAACAGTACAACCAATTTCCAACATAAGGGACTTCTAGTTTATCATTCTGGGGCTCTGTAAATAAAAGTGAATGGGGCACCATACAGATATGTCATGGGTTGCTCATTATTAACCTTTCTGAATGCTAGTTATTTTTGAGGAGTACTGTATCCCAGTTACATTGGCACCTATTGATATCTATTATGCACCCATGTTAGGCAGCTGATATTCCATGTGTGTGAGGCAGGTTCCCATTGTTTGGCTAGTTTTGTTTTTGTGTCATTTTTACATTGTTATTCTAGAATGTGGTTTTTATTATTATAAGGTTCTATAATATATCAAGCCCAAAAGTGGCTAGAGACTCTAAATACTTACCTCCAATGTATATGTATGCTATATTATGGTCCAAGAGTGACCTACTAAACTTAGTGGAGGTCTATATATGTTCATAAAATGAGGTTACAGCTATCTTTTGCCATCCTTATTTTAAATACGTATGCAACGGTCTAGGTGCCTTTTTCTTTTCTCCTTTTTTCTTATATGATTGTACCATCATATTCCAATGTATATACCACTCCTGTTTTGGCAATTTTGCATATACTGTACATGTTTGCAATAACCTCAATAAAGAAAATTTAAAAAAAAAAAAAAATAAAAAAAAATAACATACATATACTAAAAATAAAGATAAACTGAAATGTAATTAATTTAACTGGTTTATTAAATTGGCATAAAGTCTAAAAAACATATATAGATCCTAGGTGACCGGTCACTTTGATTTTTGCAGTATTAAAAATTCTTTAAAATATTAAAAATATATATTATCTAAAAAATGTAAAAAAAGTTATTTGAGAATGTGCGTCTAATTTTGATGAACCTTATATGTATATTCCACCATAAACTAATGGTACTTTTCGATTCCCAATAGGATAGTATTAGGTTTGTAGGGAACAAGTTTTCATTAAAGCTGTTGCAAGAAATAATTCCTCTTTTTGGCCACAATTTTTATAAGTGCCGTTATAAGACGTTCAAGTTCTTTGAATGTCCCGGATAGTGTCAATAACAACCGTGTAAGTCTTATCCGCGCTGCCGGGCTGACACACTCTCAAGTGCTTACCTGTTCTTTGATGCAAACTTACTTCTGGTAGCACTAGTGTCTCTGCAGCTCACGGCCAGCCGGTGACGTCACACGCTAGATCCGGGAAATCAACGCGTTTCGCCACTCCTGGTGGCTTTACCAGGAGTGGCGAAACGCGTTGATGGTACAATAGAAGATTAAACAGAAGAAATTCCAAGTTTGTAAAACAAACGGGAACGGAGGATTACAGAAGATTCTATTTGGGACTACTTTTACAAGCCAAAAACTCTGCGCAGAGTGAAGGAGCAAGGATATCAGACGGATCTACTTTACACAATTTCCCGGATCTAGCGTGTGACGTCACCGGCTGGCCGTGAGCTGCAGAGACACTAGTGCTACCAGAAGTAAGTTTGCATCAAAGAACAGGTAAGCACTTGAGAGTGTGTCAGCCCGGCAGCGCGGATAAGACTTACACGGTTGTTATTGACACTATCCGGGACATTCAAAGAACTTGAACGTCTTATAACGGCACTTATAAAAATTGTGGCCAAAAAGAGGAATTATTTCTTGCAACAGCTTTAATGAAAACTTGTTCCCTACAAACCTAATACTATCCTATTGGGAATCGAAAAGTACCATTAGTTTATGGTGGAATATACATATAAGGTTCATCAAAATTAGACGCACATTCTCAAATAACTTTTTTTACATTTTTTAGATAATATATATTTTTAATATTTTAAAGAATTTTTAATACTGCAAAAATCAAAGTGACCGGTCACCTAGGATCTATATATGTTTTTTAGACTTTATGCCAATTTAATAAACCAGTTAAATTAATTACATTTCAGTTTATCTTTATTTTTAGTATATGTATGTTATTTTTATTGAACGCACCTGGGTATTCATTTCCTAATCAATATATATTTACATTGGGGATAACCCAACATTGTCATTTATACCTAATATACATAATAGTTCATACATAGTATGTTTATCTGTATCTAGGGTCATAGCGGAGCATTTGTTGTTTTTTCCACATCTTGTCAACATTTTATTCATACATAGTATGCAACCTGTATATCTACAAGATAGAAAGTACGCATAACCTCCAATTAGTCTCCAATACCTTATAGTATTCAAGCAATTTCTTTTTTGTTATATTCTACATACTCCTATTAGGGGTTGGTAGATTCTTTGAAATAGGGGATTATATCACCATTCAATCATACATAGTATGTAACTCCCCATCCATAAAATAGAACCAGTATTATCCAAAATTTAAGGCAAGCACATACATGGTATTGTCATTTTTTTCCTGTTTATAAACATCCCCGTGCTGTATAGCGCATTTACACGATTTTTCTAAAAATTGCATTTAGTACAGCAACATGTCTTTATAAACTTTACACAAAAACAGCTCAAGTTCCTTCAACTTGTGAAGGGACCACCGTGTACAGCTATCTTTAGGTCCTTCCACAGGTTTTCAATTAAATTGAGGACTTGGATGTGTGCTTTGGAACATTGCCATGTTGGATTGTGAGATTTCTCTTCATCTTCAACTTTCTGGCAGAAGACAACTGAAGAGAAGCATGATGCTACCACCACCATGTTTCTAAGTTGGTACAGTGTTCCTTGGATGATGAGCTTTATTGGCTTTGCACCAAACATATCTTTTACAATTTACGCCGAAAAGTTCAACCTTTGTTTTGTCAAACCATAGCACATTTTGGTTTTGGTTTGGGGCGACTGGATAAGACTTCTGGCATAATTTAGATGGGCTTGGATGTTTATTTTTGTAAGAAAGGGTTTTCTATCTTGCAACCCTACCCCAAAGCCCAGATACGTGCAGAATACGAGAGATGATGGTCACATGCAAGAAGTGACTGATACCTGCCAGAAATTCCTGTGGCTTCTTGGTGGGTTCCCTGAGACATTTTCTCCTTGTCCTCTCATTAACTTTGGAGGGTCTCCTGATCTTTGCAATGTCTCTGCAATGCTACATTTTCTCCACTTATTGATGATGGTTTTGATAGTGCTCCATAGTACAACCAGTGCCTTCAATATTCTTTTATATCCCTCTCCTGATGCAGCCCCAACATCAAATCCCACAACAACAGATGACTTTAATCTGGGTTTAATCAGAATTACTTACATGGATGGCAGGTGTATGCTATTTAACTATTGGCATGATTTAGAAAGTGATTGGTTAACTGTGAACACAGCTAGAGCCCTCATTATGTGAAAATGTATGAAATCAGGGTGTTGTAGTTTTTTTATTATTATTTAAAATGTTCCTAATAATTAACTATTTGTGTATTTCTCTCTGGATATTTGTTTGTTGGAAGATCACATTACAGATGAAAAAAGTCTGACATTTACATTGCTAGCTCTGTCTTTACATCTAAAATACCTGCAATTTCATAAGGGTGTGTAGATGATTTGTATCTACTGTATGTGCACTTTACAAGCTAAGAGATATAAAGACAGACAGACACATGGATAGATAGACAAAAAGCATGTATACGAAAGATGAGAAGTTTTTCCAGAATATCAAAACTGAGCTTAAATGGTACAAAATGGTCACAACTCCATTAAAGACACAAATTCAAAATTAAACTTTCATGATTCAGTGTATTAAACTTTCATAATGAGTGTATTAAGGCAGTAGAGTTTCTAATAATTATTTCAACAAGGTTATAATCTAGTGCACAGGACATGTGCATACTCCTAAGTCTATCACAGTATGATCTCATTGAAAGGAGCTTAGTTTCCACAACAGATACCAAGAGAAACAGGTAATTTGGATAATAGATGCCAAATGGGGAGCGTTGCGATTGGCTACAGTGAGATTCGTCATTTTACACTGAAATAGACTATGCGTTGCCGGCGGAGGAACAGTGATTATTTATATATTTTAGCGTCTACATTGAATTTAATCAATGAAAGTGCCCTTTTTTTACTTTTTTTGTTGAGCGTAGACCATAAGCTTACAATCACTTTAAGTCCCAGTTTTGTTTTCATCACTGTCTAAAGTCATACATTTATGCTACCCTTTAACCTGAGACTCCAGTTAAACCACTTGCCTAAATAACAGAGATGTAACAAAAATTTTAAGATGTCTTTGAAAAGAAAGGAGCTGACACTCTCCCCCTCCTAGGGAATACAATTGCCCAATTGATCTCCTTCCTGGGGCTCTAATTCCCTTTGGCCATATCTACCCACTATCAGAGCCTGAATTAAAAGTGTTAA
The DNA here is from genome assembly GCF_027579735.1 of Bombina bombina. Taxonomy (NCBI): domain Eukaryota; kingdom Metazoa; phylum Chordata; class Amphibia; order Anura; family Bombinatoridae; genus Bombina; species Bombina bombina. The sequence continues at coordinate 31,381,792 of NC_069510.1, read as the reverse complement.
AAGATTATATTGAAGAAAATTTACAAAAAAAGGTTTATTAAACCTGCCAAGTAATCTGTTGGGGCTGGTATATTCTTTGTCAGCAAAGTTTAAAACTTCTTTATGGGACACTATCAGGCCCATTTATCAAGCTCCGTATGGAGCTTGAAGGGCCGTGTTTCTGGCGAGTCTTCAGACTCGCCAGAAACACAAGTTATGAAGCAGCGGTCTAAAGACCGCTGCTCCATAACCCTGTCCGCCTGCTCTGAACAGGCGGACAGAAATCGCCGGAAATCAACCCGATCGAATACGATCGGGTTGATTGACACCTCCCTGCTGGCGGCCGATTGGCCGCGAGTCAGCAGGGGGCGGCGTTGCACCAGCAGCTCTTGTGAGCTGCTGGTGCAATGTTAAATGCGGAGAGCGTATTGCTCTCCGCATTTAGCGAGGTCTTGCGGACCTGATCCGCAGTGTCGGATCAGGTCCGCAAGCCCTTTGATAAATGGGCCCCTATATGTCAAAAAGACTCCAATTCCTGAGAATTCCTCAAGTTCCACAGAAAATATTTAACATCCAGAGCTCCAGATTCAGGACTACAGGGTAGTAGTGCCATCCTCTGTAGTCTCTGAAGTCCTTTAATATTTTCATGACACCCCTCTGGGATGACATTGGGGAATCCATAAGACTCACAATTAATTAGTCAACAATTCTTGTGGCCTGGCACAGATATTAAAACTTATGTACAGTCTTGTCCTGTGTGTGTTGTTAACAAGGACTCTTGGCAACCCCCTTCAGGTTTGTCTCAACCTCTACCTGTGGAAAACAGACGGTGGACTGAAATAGTGATGGACTTTATAGTCAACTTACCTCCTGCTCAAGGCTTTACTTTTTTTAGTGGTAGTGGTTTGCTCTTTTTTCTAAAATGCCCCATTTTGGTGCCACCAATGGCGTACCTGATGCTAATTACACAGCTACCATCTTCCTAAGATAATTTTTTTGGCTACATGGTTTACCAGAGACCATAGTGTCTGATAGATGTCCCCAATTAAAATCGAAATTTTGGACAGCTTTTTGCAAAGGTCTGCACACATCCAACAGGCTTCATCCACTTTGTCAGATTGCCAAACTTAGCGCATAAACCAAACATTAGAACAATACCTCGGGTGTTAAACTACTACTTTACAAGATGACTAGGGTCAATATCTTGCTTTGGCTGAATGTGCTTATAATAACTAAGTTCATAGATCTACATCCATGTCTCCTTTCCTGTGTACCTATGGTTTTAATCCAACTATGTTGGGTTGGCTAGCCTCAGAAGTTCCGGCTGTTGATCAACCTCTACAGGAGGCTCACAGAACGTTCTCTACAATAAAGAAAAGATTATTGAAGACCCAACAACATTGTCAAGAGAAGGCGTCCTACTCCTACATTTTATCTTTCAACTGCTCATCTTCAACAAAGTCTTCCTTCCAGGAAATTAGGTCCCCCCACTTCACAGACCCTTTCACTATTGAGAAGATATGTCCAGTTGTAATCTGTCTTCAGTTGCAACCATCCTATCGTATCAACCCAGTTTTTCATGTCTTTCTTTTCAAACCTGTAGTTCCTGACCCCTTTCCATCTCACAAGCCACATACTGAAAAACGTGTTATGGTGTAGTTTAAAAAAATCTAAATGCCAGGTCTCGCAGAGGGAGACTGGAATACCTCATCCATTGAAGGGATATGGTCTTGATGAGAGAAGTTGGTACCAGCATTTGAAATGCATGCTCCTGCATGTATCAGACTTCAAGAAGAAGCATCCCAGGCATTCCTGTTTTTAGTTGTCAGCAGAGGGGGCACTGTAAGGTTCTTATCTTAAGGAGCAGCCACTCCCTTTCTCGGCAAATCCTGAAGGTGATTTCCTTAGTTTCTGCCTCCCACGTGGAGGAACTCTGAGACTAAACTCAAGCAGCTGCTGCTGCAACTCTCTAGGTGCGCACGGCAACACACTGCCTAGATTTAAAGGGACAGTCAAGTCCAAAAAAAACTTTCATGATTCAAATAGGGCATGCAATTTTAAACAACTTTCCAATTTACTTTTATCACCAATTTTGCTTTGTTCTCTTGGTATTCTTAGTTGAAAGCTAAACCTAGGAGGTTCATATGCTAATTTTTTAGACCTTGATGGCTGCCTCTGCATTTGACAGTTTTTCAGCACTAGAGGGAATTAGTTCATGTGTTTCATATAGATAACACTGAGCTCATGCACGTGAATTTACCGAGGAGTGAGCACTGATTGCCTAAAATGCAAGTCTGTCAAAAGAACTGAAATAAGGGGGCAGACTGCAGAGGCTTAGATACAAGGCAATCACAGAGGTAAAAAGTGTATTATTATAACTGTGTTGGTTATGCAAAACTGGGGAATGGGTAATTAAAGGATTATCTATCTCTTAAAACAAAAAAATTCTGGTTGACTGTCCCTTTAAAGCAGCCATGAGAGTTCCTTTAAAAAGTATCTCAGACCATTACTCTGTCTTGAGTTATTGTGAAGCCTACCTTGTTTCTGAAGCTTAAGCATACATACCTGATACCTGTGTATGCTCACCTTTTTAAAGAGATCAAACATATATACCTTATACCTGCGTATGCTCTCCTTGGTACCTGAAAGCCAAGCATAATTACCTGATACCCGTGTATGCTCACCTTGAACTATTGGAACTTCAGTAACCACTGGACTTTGTTACTGCTACTTTCTAAGGCTTCCTAAAATTGAACAGGACTTTTGTGTTAAATAAAGGGCTCAAAATATGCTAAAATGTAATTATATTTTTTTATATGTGAGATAGATTTTATAAGCACACACTGTTATGTTATACCTTCACCCTTTAATGTACTGATACTAAAAAGGTGAAATTATCTTGTAGGGAGCACACCCTGTATCCTAAGTGCAATTCCATGTAAAAGTGGAGTCACAATTAAATTACACCAAATAAGAAATGACTCATGACTCCAAGGGACTTTAATGCAAGATTGTATACCAAGAATCACATGCTGATAAAACTGAGAAACTACCTTGCGCTGACAGGAACCATAACAAGCATGTGGTTTGCTCTTCTGAAGGATTTGTTTTTAGCCATATAAATCTGGTTTTGTCCTAAAACCGTAAATCTGTGTTTTGAGTCCTGTAGCTTACAAAGATAAAATCATACTTGCCAACCATCCCGATTTTCCCAGAACAGTCATGCTTTTTGACATGATCTTGGCACCTTTCGGTTTGTGAAATAAAACAGCGAGATCTATAGGGGCAAAATGTTTACAGAATACTCCATATCTGACAAAGAACGCCCCTGTTCAGAACTATTTTGCACTATGTGCAGAATTATATAACATTATTTTTAAGGGTTACTGACACTTTAAAGGGTAATTAAAGTAAAAATGAAACGTTCATAAGTTAGATAGAGCATTCTATTTTAAACAACTTTCATATTCAATTATCTATATTTGTTTGTTCTCATGTTATCTTTTAAAAGCATACCTAGGTAGGCTCAAGAGCAGCAATGCACTAATTGGAGCTAGCTGTTAATATGTGGCTGCACATTCTGTTAAGTTTAAAGGGACATTCCAGCCAAGCATTTTTGTAATATACATTAATTAGCAAATAATGCTTATAGTAAAAGCTTTTAACTCCTGCAGCGGGTGGAACATAAATGATTTACTGGCAGGGATTGGCAGTTCCTGGAGAATAAAACCTACAAATATTAAAGGGACATTCCTGCCAAAATTGGCGCTCTGACCAGCTGCAGTATTTAAAATGCTGGTGCTCTGAGAATATTTAGGTATGCATCACATGCACGTGCAGAGAAAAATGTTGACACTAAAACAGTGATACCTTTTACAAGAAGCATTTTTGCTAATGCATGTATATTGCAAAAATGTTTCTATTCAAAGATATTATTCATCTATATGCATTTAATTCAATTCTGATGTTCATGTTCCTTTAAAACACGTACTGTATGGGCAAATCTTCTGCAATTAAAGGGACATGAAACCCAAAACTTTTCTTTCAAAATTCAGATTGAGAATACAATTTTAAACAACTTTCCAATTTACTTTTATTATCTAATTAAGCTGTGTTTCTCTTAGTATCCTTTGTTAAAAAGAATTCCTAGGTAGCCTCAGGACCAGCAACGCACTACTGGGAGCTAGCTGCTGATTGGTGGCAGCACTTATATGCCTCTTGTCATTGGTTCACCAGATGTGTTCAGCTAGCTCTCAGTAGTGCATTGCTGATCCTTCAATAAAGGATCACAAGAGAATGAAGCAAAATTGCAAATAGAAGTATATTGAAAAATTGTTTAAAATTGAATGTTCTATCTGAAACCTGAAAGAAAAAAAATGTGGGTTTAAGGGACACTAAACGCAAATTTTTTCTTTCACGATTCAGATAGAGCATGTGATTTTAAGCAACTTTCTAATTTACTCCTATTATCAATTTTTATTTGTTCTCTTTCTATCTTTATTTTAAAAAGCAGGAATGTAGGCTTAAGAGCCAGCCCATTTTTGGTTCAACACTTGGCTAGCGCTTGCTGATTGGTGGCTAAATGTAGCAAACCAATCAGCAAGCACTACCCAGGTGCTGAACCAAAAATGTGATGACTCCTAACCTTTACATTCCTGCTTTTTAAAATAATGATAAAAAGAAAACAAAGAAAAAATAGGATTAAATTAGAAAGTTGCTTAAAATTGCTGCTCTATTTGAATCATGAAAGAAAAAATGTTGGTATAGTATCCCTTTAATTGTATAATTGTTGATACACAAACTGCATATACAAATAGACATTACTGCACTTATAGCCTAGCAGGATTCAGTGAGACAGAGCAATATAAACATTACCAAGAGTACAAGTCAGTCTTTATCAGTCCTGAGGAAGCAGACATTGTTGTATGTTAAACGCACTTCTGTCCGCTGACAAGAGATCAGTTTATTTTAGCAGAGTGTTGTAAACAGAATATATCTCAAGGGTAGCAGAATTTACCTTGCTTGATTATCGGAGACCTTGGTGCATGCAGTCTTTGTTTGCAGCACATTGTATGTAGGATCTGCCTGTAAAGTCTCTGCTCTGCCATGCAAGAACAAGTTTCTCAAAAAAAATATCTGTCAACGGATATTCATTTATACTGTTAAAGGGACATTCCGGTCAAAATTGTAATGCATATAGATTCATTACAATTTGAATAGAAACATATTTGCAATATACATGTATTAGCAAAAATGCTTCTAGTAAAAGTTATCACTGTTAAAGTGGTCGATGTATCAAGATATGGCAGACAGTGGCGAACGTATGTGCCCCTGTCCGCTGCAGCTTGCCTCTGGCAGATATAATTCCTCTGGTGGACAGAATTCCTCTGGCGGACAGAATTCCTCTGGCGGAATTCAGCATTGCACAAAAGCGCCGCCCCCTGCAAAGCCAATTACGCGAGCAGGAGCTGTCAATCTCCCAATCTCGGACGAGACTGGGAGATTTGAAAAAAGAGGTAGAGAAGAGTTTGGGAAGAACCTGAAGTCGTAGGGCGGTGAAGCCTTTGATAAATCAGCCCCAAAGTGTTAACATTTTTCTCTGCACGTGCATGTGAAGCATAGCTATATATTCTCAGTGCACCAGCATTTTATATACTGCAGCTGGTCAGAGCACCAGTGGGGCTTGTATCATGTCAACAATTAACAAACATCAAAATTTCATGTTTTGTGGTACGGCTATACCGTTGGAAAATTGGCCATTGCGCGCAGAATATGCAGGTATTCCATATTACAAGTTACGGCGGGACGGCTACACCGCTAGCATTTTAGCCTTTACGCAACACTTCATTCTGCACTTAAAAAATTACTTTTGAGTGCAGGATTTTCATTGCGCCTGTATTACAGGTTGTGCGGTCTGGCTATAACGCTAGTGTTATAGTCTATACCGCAGCAATCCATTCAACTATCTGAGACCAGTAGTTATGGAATTTGTAAAACAAAAATGTTTCACAAAACTCATAACTAAAATATTACAAATTATACTAACACCCATAAACTATACTATTAATACCTATATCCCCCCGCATTGCAAATAGTATAATAAACTTATTAACACCTAAACCGCCGACCCCCCCACATCGCCAACACTAAATAAACCTATTAATCCTTAAACCGCTGACCCCCCCCACATCGCTACTACTAAAATAAACCTATTAACCCTTAAATTGCCTCCCACCACATCGCTACTACTAAACTAAAACTATTAACCCCTAAACTGCCAGTATCCCACATCTCTACTACTAAACTAGAGCTATTAACCCCTAAACCTCCATCCCCCACAATGCAATAAACCTAATTACACTATTAACCACTAAACTGCCCCCCCCCCACAATGCAATAAACCTAATTACGCTATTAACCCCTAAACCGCCATCACCACAATGCAATAAACCAAATTAAAATATTAACCCCTAAACCACCATCCCCTCCACAACGCAAATAACTAATTTAATCACTAAGCCCCCTAAGATTACTTTAAAAAAAAAAACTAAGATTAAATTAAAATAATTAAATTTAAAATTACAAAAATAAAAAAAAGTCTAAAATTACAGAAGAAAATAAACCAAATTATCAAAAATAAAAAAAATTAAACCTAATCTAATACCCCTATAAAATAAAAACATCCCCTAATCTAACGCTTATCTACCAATAACCCTTAAAAGGGCCTTTTGTAGGGGCATTGCCCTAAGGTAAACAGCTCTTTTACCTCAAAAATACAAATTATCCCGTAAGAGTGAACCTCCCAACCCACCAAACCCTTCAAATAAAAAAAACAAACACTAAAAAAACCTAAAGCTATCCATTGTCTCTAAAGGGGCATTTGTATGGGCATAATCTTTTGCAGCCCATTAAAATAAAAAAATCCCTAATCTAAAAAAAACCCAAAACTCCCAAAAATAAAAAAAAAACATAATTTATGCTTACCTGATAAATTTATTTCTCTTGTAGTGTAGTCAGTCCACGGGTCCTCCATTACTTATGGAATATATCTCTTCCTAACAGGAAGCTGCAAGAGGATCACCCAAGCAGAGCTGCTATATAGCTCCTCCCCTCACATGTCATATTCAGTCATTCGACCAAAACCAGACGAGAAAGGAGAAACCATAGGGTGCAGTGGTGACTGGAGTTTAATTAAAATTTAGATCTACCTTAAAAGACAGGGCGGGCCGTGGACTGACTACACTACAAGAGAAATAAATTTATCAGGTAAGCATAAATTATGTTTTCTCCTGTTAAGTGTGTTCAGTCCACGGGTCATCCATTACTTATGGAATACCAATACCAAAGCTAAAGTACACGGATGAAGGGAGGGACAAGGCAGGAACATTAAACAGAAGGAACCACTGCCTGTAGTACCTTTCTCCCAAAAATAGCCTCTGAAGAAGCAAAAGTGTCAAATTTGTAAAATTTTGAAAAGGTGTGAAGCGAAGACCAAGTCGCAGCCTTGCAAATCTGTTCAACAGAGGCCTCATTTTTAAAGGCCCAGGTGGAAGCCACAGCTCTAGTAGAATGAGCTGTAATCCTTTCAGGAGGCTGCTGTCCAGCAGTCTCATAGGCTAAACGTATTATGCTACGAAGCCAAAAAGAGAGAGAGGTAGCCGAAGCCTTTTGACCTCTTCTCTGTCCAGAGTAAACGACAAACAGGGAAGAAGTTTGACGAAAATCTTTAGTTGCCTGCAAATAGAACTTCAGGGCACGGACTACGTCCAGATTATGCAAAAGTCGTTCCTTCTTTGAAGAAGGGTTAGGACACAGTGATGGAACAACAATCTCTTGATTGATATTCCTGTTAGTAACTACCTTAGGTAAGAACCCAGGTTTAGTATGCAGAACTACCTTGTCTGAATGAAAAATCAGATAAGGAGAATCACAATGTAAGGCAGATAACTCAGAGACTCTTCGAGCCGAGGAAATAGCTATCAAAAACAGAACCTTCCAGGATAACAGCTTGATATCAATGGAATGAAGGGGTTCAAATGGAACGCCTTGAAGAACATTAAGAACTAAGTTTAAGCTCCACGGCGGAGCAACAGTCTTAAACACAGGCTTAATCCTAGTTAAAGCCTGACAAAAAGCCTGAACGTCTGGAACTTCAGCCAGACGTTTGTGTAGAAGAATAGACAGAGCAGAAATCTGTCCCTTTAACGAACTAGCAGATAAGCCCTTTTCTAAACCCTCTTGTAGAAAGGACAATATCCTAGGAATCCTAACCTTACTCCATGAGTAACTCTTGGATTCGCACCAATATAAATATTTACGCCATATCTTATGGTAAATTTTTCTGGTAACAGGCTTCCTAGCCTGTATTAAGGTATCAATAACCGACTCTGAGAAGCCACACTTTGATAGAATCAAGCGTTCAATCTCCATGCAGTCAGCCTCAGAGAAATTAGATTTGGATGGTTGAAAGGACCCTGAATTAGAAGGTCCTGTCTCAGAGGCAGAGACCACGGTGGACAGGACGACATGTCCACTAGGTCTGCATACCAGGTCCTGCGTGGCCACGCAGGCGCTATCAGAATCACCGAAGCTCTCTCCTGTTTGTTCTTGGCAATCAAACGAGGAAGCATCGGGAATGGTGGAAACACATAAGCCATGTTGAAGACCCAAGGGGCTGTCAGAGCATCTATCAGCACCGCTCCCGGGTCCCTGGACCTGGATCCGTAACAAAGAAGCTTGGCGTTCTGGCGAGACGCCATGAGATCCAGATCTGGTTTGCCCCAACGATGAATCAGTTGAGCAAAGACCTCCGGATGAAGTTCCCACTCCCCCGGATGAAAAGTCTGGCGACTTAGAAAATCCGCCTCCCAGTTCTCCACGCCTGGGATGTAAATCGCTGACAGGTGGCAAGAGTGAGACTCTGCCCAGCGAATTATCTTTGAGACTTCCAACATCGCTAGGGAACTTCTGGTTCCCCCTTGATGGTTGATGTAAGCCACAGTCGTGATGTTGTCCGACTGAAATCTGATGAACCTCAGAGTTGCTAACTGAGGCCAAGCTAGGAGAGCATTGAATATTGCTCTTAATTCCAGAATATTTATTGGGAGGAGTTTCTCCTCCTGAGTCCATAATCCCTGAGCTTTCAGGGAGTTCCAGACTGCGCCCCAGCCTAGAAGGCTGGCGTCTGTTGTTACAATCGTCCAATCTGGCCTGCGAAAGGTCATCCCCTTGGACAGATGTGGCCGAGAAAGCCACCATAGAAGAGAATCTCTGGTCTCTTGATCCAGATTTAGTAGGGGGGACAAATCTGAGTAATCCCCGTTCCACTGACTTAGCATGCACAATTGCAGCGGTCTGAGATGCAGGCGCGCAAATGGTACTATGTCCATTGCCGCTACCATTAAGCCGATTACTTCCATGCACTGAGCTACTGACGGGTGTGGAATGGAATGAAGGACACGGCAAGCATTTAGAAGTTTTGATAACCTGGCCTCTGTCAGGTAAATTTTCATCTCTACAGAATCTATAAGAGTCCCTAGAAATGGAACCCTTGTAAGTGGTAATAGAGAACTCTTTTCCACGTTCACCTTCCACCCATGCGACCTCAGAAATGCCAGAACTATCTCTGTATGAGACTTGGCAGTTTGAAAACTTGACGCTTGTATCAGAATGTCGTCTAGGTACGGAGTCACCGCTATGCCTCACGGTCTTAGTACCGCCAGAAGTGAGCCCAGAACTTTTGTAAAGATTCTTGGAGCCGTAGCTAATCCGAAGGGAAGAGCTAAAAACTGGTAATGCCTGTCTAGGAAAGCAAATCTTAGGTACCGATAATGATCCTTGTGAATCGGTATGTGAAGGTAGGCATCCTTTAAGTCCACTGTGGTCATGTACTGACCCTCTTGGATCATGGGAAGGATGGTTCGAATAGTTTCCATTTTGAATGATGGAACTCTTAGAAATTTGTTTAGGATTTTTAAGTCCAAGATTGGTCTGAAGGTTCCCTCTTTCTTGGGAACCACAAATAGATTTGAATACAATCCTTGCCCGTGTTCCGTCCGCGGAAATGGGTGGATCACCCCCATTAGTAAGAGGTCTTGTACACAGCGTAGAAACGCCTCTTTCTTTATTTGGTTTGCTGATAACCTTGAAACATGAAATCTCCCTCGTGGAGGAGAAGTTTTGAAGTCCAGGAGACATCCCTGAGATATGATCTCCAACGCCCAGGGATCCTGGACATCTCTTGCCCAAGCCTGGGCGAAGAGAGAAAGTCTGTCCCAGACTAGATCCGTTTCCGGATAGGGGGCCCTCTCTTCATGCTGTCTTGGGGGCAGCAGCAGGTTTCTTGGCCTGCTTGCCCTTGTTCCAGGACTGGTTAACTTTCCAGCCCTGCCTGTAACGAGCAACAGCTCCTTCCTGTTTTGGAGCGGAGGAAGTTGATGATGCTCCTGCCTTGAAGTTACGAAAGGCACGAAAATTAGACTGTTTGGCCTTTGATTTGGCCCTGTCCTGAGGTAGAGAATGGCCCTTACCTCCCGTAATGTCAGCTATAATTTCTTTCAAGCTGGGCCCGAATAAGGTCTGACCTTTGAAAGGAATATTAAGCAATTTAGATTTAGAAGTCACGTCAGCTGACCAGGATTTAAGCCATAGCGCTCTGCGCGCTTGGATGGCGAATCCGGAGTTCTTAGCCGTAAGTTTGGTTAAATGTACGACGGCATCAGAAACAAATGCGTTAGCTAGCTTAAGTGCTTTAAGCTTGTTCATAATTTCATCCAATGGAGCTGTGCGAATGGCCTCTTCCAGAGACTCAAACCAGAATGCCGCCGCAGCAGTGACAGGCGCAATGCATGCAAGGGGCTGTAAGATAAAACCTTGTTGAACAAACATTTTCTTAAGGTAACCCTCTAATTTCTTATCCATTGGATCTGAAAAGGCACAACTATCCTCCACCGGGATAGTGGTACGCTTAGCTAAAGTAGAAACTGCTCCCTCCACCTTAGGGACCGTCTGCCATAAGTCTCGTGTGGTGGCGTCTATAGGAAACATTTTCCTAAATATGGGAGGAGGGGAAAAAGGCACACCAGGTCTATCCCACTCCTTGCTAATAATCTCTGTAAGCCTTTTAGGTATAGGAAACACGTCAGTACACACCGGTACCGCATAGTATCTATCCAACCTACATAATTTTTCTGGAATTGCAACCGTGTTACAATCATTCAGAGCCGCTAATACCTCCCCTAGCAATATGCGGAGGTTCTCAAGCTTAAATTTAAAATTAGAAATCTCTGAATCCAGTCTCCCTGGATCAGATCCGTCACCCACAGAATGAAGCTCTCCGTCTTCATGTTCTGCAAACTGTGACGCAGTATCTGACATGGCTCTCACCTCATCCGCGCGCTCTGTCCTTAACCCAGAGCTATCGCGCTTGCCTCTTAATTCTGGCAATTTAGATAATACTTCTGTCATAACAGTAGCCATGTCTTGCAAAGTGATTTGTAAGGGCCTCCCTGATGTACTTGGCGCCACAAAATCACGCACCTCCTGAGCGGGAGGCGAAGGTACTGATACGTGAGGAGAGTTAGTCGGCATAACTTCCCCCTCGTTGTCTGGTGATAATTTCTTTACATGTAAAGATTGACTTTTATTTAAAGTAGCATCAATGCAATTAGTACACAAATTTCTATTGGGCTCCACATTGGCCTTTAAACATAGTGAACAAAGAGATTCATCTGTGTCAGACATGTTTAAACAGACTAGCAATGAGACTAGCAAGCTTGGAAATACTTTTCTAAATAAATTTACAAGCAATATAAAAAACGCTACTGTGCCTTTAAGAAGCACAAAAAGCTGTCACAGTTGAAATAACAATGAACCAAAATAGTTATAGCAACCAATTTTTCACAGTAAATGTATTAAGTTAGCAAAGGATTGCACCCACCAGCAAATGGATGATTAACCCCTTAATACCCAAAAACGGATAACAATTTAATAATTAACGTTTTTCTCACAGTCAAAACACACTGTCACAGGTCTGCTGTGACTGATTACCTCCCTCAAAATGAATTTTGAAGACCCCTGAGCTCTCTAGAGACGATCTGGATCATGGAGGATGAAGTAGACAGATTGTGACTGAATTTTTACTGCGCAAAAAAGCGCTAAAATAGGCCCCTCCCACTCATATTACAACAGTGGGGAAGCTCAGATAACTGTTTCTATGCAGAAAACAAAGATGGCCATGTGGTAAAAATCATGCCCCAATAAGTTTTATCACCAAGTACCTCACAAAAAACGATTAACATGCCAGTAAACGTTTTAAACATACATTTGAAAAGTTATGAATTGTTATTAATAAGCCTGCTACCAGTCGCTTTTACTGCAGTTAAGGCTCATACATTATTTCAGTATTAAGAGTATTTTCAGAGTCAATTCCATTCCTTAGAAAAATACATTCAGTGTACACACACTCATCAGCCTAATACCAGTCGCTATCACTGCATTTAAGGCTGAACTTACTTTACATTGGTATCAGCAGTATTTTCTCAGTCAATTCCATTCCTCAGAAAAATAATTTACTGCACATACCTCATTTGCAGGGGGGCCCTGCATGCTATTCCCCTTTTCTGAAGTTACCTCACTCCTCAGATGAGAACAGCCAGTGGATCTTAGTTACATCTGCTAAGATCATAGAAAACGCAGGCAGATTCTTCTTCTAATGCTGCCTGAGAATAAACAGCACACTCCGGTGCCATTTAAAATAACAAACTTTTGATTGTAGAAATAAACTAAGTTAAAAAACACCACAGACCTCTCACAGCGACCTATCTTTAGTTAGGCTGCAAGAGAATGACTGAATATGACATGTGAGGGGAGGAGCTATATAGCAGCTCTGCTTGGGTGATCCTCTTGCAGCTTCCTGTTAGGAAGAGATATATTCCATAAGTAATGGATGACCCGTGGACTGACTACACTTAACAAGAGAAAAGCCTAAGTCTAACCCCCAAATAGGTACTCACCGTTCCTGAAGTCTGGCGGAGGTTTTCTTCCAGGCGGCATCTTCATCCAGCGCAGGGAACTCTTCTGTCTTCATCCAGGGCGAAGGTGGCGCGGAGCGGAGGTGGCCATGGAGCAAGAACACCGGCTGCAGAGACATCCAGCGTGGAGGATCCTGATTTATACAGTCAATAGTATTTCAGTAGCTTGCATCCTATTGGCTGATTTGAAAATTACAGCCAATAGGAATGCAAGGTACCCCAAATATAAAACGGGTACCTTGCATTCAATCTTCAGTGTGCTGCAGTGACCACATGAAGAGGATCCTCAACGCTTGATGTCTCCCCTGCTGGCGTTCTTGCTCTGCGACTATGTCTGCTACGTGCCACATTTGCCTTGGACGAAGATTGAAGAGGTCCCCGCGCTGGATGAAGATGTCACCGCCTGGAAGAAGACCTTCTCCACCAGACTTCCCGAAAGCCTAAGTCTAACCCCCCCAATTTTTTTTTTTTTGGGTGTTTTTTTTTAGATTAGGGATTTTTTTATTTAACTTAGAGCAATGCCCTACAAAAGGCCCTTTTAAGGGCTATTGGTAGTTTAGTATTAGATTAGGGGGTGTTTTTTATTTTGGGGGATTTTTATTTTTATAGGGGTATTAGTTAGGTTTAATTTTTTTGTTGTTGTAATTTTAGATTTATTTTAATTTAATCTTAGTTTTTTTTTAAAGTAAAGGTAGGATGTTTTATTTTAATTTTAACTTAGTATTTTTTTATTTGATGTAAACGGGGTTAATTTAGGGATTAGGTTAGTAGTGATTAAATTAGTTATTTGCGTTGTGGGGGGATGGTGGTTTAGGGGTTAATAAGTTTATTATAGTAGTAGCGATGTGGGGGCCGGCAGTTTAGGGGTTAATAGGTTTATTTCGGTGTTAGCAATGCAGGGGTGGTGGTTAAGGGGTATTTAGACGTGGGGTTTATGTTAGGGTGTTAGGTTTTTACATAACTTTCTTTTCCCCATAGACATCAATGGGGATTGCGTTACAGTTTCTCTCAATTGATGTCTATAGGGGAAAACGTGCATGAGCACGTCAAGTTAGGCCTTGGGATTTGTGCGGCATGGAGGTTATCGCACCATACAAAAGAAGGTTTTTCAGTAACTTGTAATGGCAGCGCTATAGAGAGTGTGTTATTTACGCACCTGGTTTAGCGCACAACTTGTAATCTTGGTGTGAGTAAGTCATTACTAATTGGTACAAGCACCTTAGTCTCGCTGAGCACAGTCTGTGTTTATAATGCTGGTGCATGGTGCATACTTAAATATACTTTTAAAACAGTTATAGCTTTTATTAGAAGCATTTTTTGCTAATAAATGTATATTACAAAAATGGTTCTACTCAAAACTGAAATGTATCCATGTAGTTTCCAATTTTGGCTGATTACTTTTTTTATGATTCAGATAGAACATGCTATTTTAAACAACTTTCCAAATTACTATCAAATTTGCTTTATTCTCTTGGTATCCTTTGTAAAAGGAACAGCAGAACTACTGGGAGCTAGCTGAGGAAATTGTGTGAGCCAATGACAAAAGGCATTTATATGCAACCACCAATCAGCAGCTAGCACCCAATAGTGCATTGCTGTTCCCTCAACCAATGATAACATGGGGCTGATTTATTATAGTGTGAGCGGACATGAAATGCTTGTGCAATGACGCCCCCTGCAGCTTCGCAGCCAATCGGCCGCTAGCAGGGGGTGTCAATCAACCCGATCGTATCCGATTGGGCCGATTGCTGTCCGCCGTCTCAAAGGTGGCTGACGAGTTAAGGAGCAGCGGTCTTACAACCGCTGCTTCTTAACTTCCGCTTCAGGCGGATCTGATGCAGAGTGGGTCGGAAGCAGCATCCGCTACTTCATAAATCGACCCTCAAGAGAATAAAGCAAATTTCATTGTCCTTCTATTTTCAAATTATCTTTGATCTCCTGGTACCCTTTGTTGAAAAGCATACCTAGATAGGCTCGGGGGGCAGCAATGCACTTCTGGGAGCTAGCTGATATTTGCTGACTATGCACATATGCCTTTTTTGTAGTGCGTGCACCAGAAGAGTTCATCTAGTTCCTAGCAGTCAATTACTGCTCTGAAGATGACTTTAACTATGTGTTTAACCACCTTTGCAGGGGGTAAAACATGTATTTATATGTGAACAATAGCTTATTAACCCCTTAAGGATCGAGTACTTCAGACAAAAACTTCCCCAAAAGATCAGAGCATATTTAGCATTTTTGCCATCACTACATTTAAACAGAATTAGAGCCTTTTTTTTCTACCTATCAAAAGTATATATTTTTTTTAGTAGACAACCCAAAGTATTGATTTAGACCCATTTTGGTATATTTCATGCCACAATTTCACCAACAAATGCGATCAAATAAAAAATTGTTAACTCTTTCACAATTTTAGGTTTCTCATTGAAATGATTTACAAACAGCTTGTGCAATCATGGCACAAATGGTTGTAAATCCTGGGATCCCCTTTGTTCAGAAATAGCAGACATATATGGCTTTGGCATTGCTTTAAGGTAATTAGAAGGCCGCTAAATGCCGCTGCGCATCAAACGTGTATTATGCCCAGCAGTGAAGGGGTTAATTAGGTAGCTTGTAGGGTTAATTTTAGCTTTAGTGTAGAGATCTCTGACCCCTCTCAAACAGCTCTCTTCCCCCCTCCCCCCCCCCCCCCCAAAGGTCACCCCCATCTTAAGTACTGGCTGAAAGTCTACCAATATAAAAATAATTTATTTATTTTGTATTTTTTTATATATAGTTTTTAAAATTATATATTTTCTGCAGGGTAGTATCCCCCCCTTACCTCCCAACCTCCCTGGTCCCCCCCAAACAACTCTCTAACCCTCCCCCTCTATCTATTTGCAGCCATCTTAGGTACTGGCAGCTGTCTGTCAGTACCCAGTTTGCTGCAAAATAGGCATTTAAAAAAAATTAAATATATATATAATACCCATTTTTCTGTAGTGTAGCTGCCCCCCCTCAGTACCCAACCCCCCCCCTCCCAGATCCCTTTTCCTTAAATGATCCCACATATGATCCCCCTCATTGCCCCTCCTCCCTCCTTCCCCCTCAATCACGCAGCTGGATTTCCCCCTCCCCCTGTAGCGTGGAGTAGCGGTAGCTCTGCAACTCTATTTCTGCAGTGTCCCACTCGTGGCATGCAGACTTAGCGCGATCTCGCAATTTTGAGCGAGATTGCGGCAGAGAGAAGACCAGGACTGCAGCGACGTACAGGGTACGGCGCTGGTCGTTAAGGGGTTAAAGGGATAGTACAGTCAAAATGAAACTTTCATGATTCAGATAGAGCATGCAATTTTAAGCAACTTTCGAATGTACTCCTATTATCAATTTTACTTCCTTCTCTTGCTATCTTTATTTGAAAAAAAGCAAAAATGTAAGCTTAGGAACCGGACCATTTTTGGTTCAGTACCTGGGTAGTGCTTTCTGATTGGTGTCTAAATGTAGTCACCAATCAGCAAGCGCTACCCAGGTTCTGAACCAAAAATGGGTCGGCTCCTAAGCTTACATTCAAATAAAGATAACAAGAGAACAAAGAAAAATTGATAATAGTAGTAAATTAGAAAGTTGCTTAAAATTGCTGCTCTATTTGGATCATGAAAGTTTCATTTTGACTAGGCTATCCCTTTAATAAAATGCTGTAATACATTATAGCATTCACTTTTTGTGAATCGGTCTCCTTTAAATCTATTGCAAACGCTAAAACGCATTTGTCTGCTGTATTTTCCATTTCAAGCTTCTCTGCTATGAGTCTTCCCTATGAAAACATTACATATCACTTGCAATAAAAACTTATAGTTTGAGGGCAAAGCCATTTAAATGTCGTATAATCAACAGTTTGTGTGTAATGACCCAGACGATGTTAAAAAACCTCAGTGAAACGTTCATCAATTTAATTTTGTACAAGGAAACCTAAATTCCTTTCTGTCCACTAAAATATGGCAGTCAGATGTCTTCACAGACCGGCTACCCATCTTTCTTCATTGTAAAGATAATAAAGTCAATTTTATACACACAATATATAGATTAGCAGTTAAAGGGACACAAAGCTGGAATAAGTAAAGGCTTTAAGGCATTCCTGTTGCTTTCCTATAACTACGCGTTTTACTTTTACTCCAGAAAAGAGTTTAAACATAGTTGAAGTACAGTAAAGTCAAAATTAAACTTAAAGTACTAGTAAACACAGTAAATTTGCATAATCAGCACATGCATGATAAAAAGACAATGCAATAGCACTTAGTCTGAAATTCAAATGAGTAGTACATTTTTTTTCTGACAGTTTTAAAAGTTATGTCTATTTCCACTCCCCCTGTACCATGTGACAGCCAATCACAAATGCATACACGTACCATGTGACAGCCATCAGCCAATCGCAAATGCATATATGTTTATTCTGTGAGAAGGAGCTGGTGACTCAAAAAGTGTAAATATAAAAAGACTGTGCACATTTTGTTAATGGAAGTAAATTGGAAAGTTGTTTAAAATTGCTGCTCTATCTGAATGATTAACCCCTTAACGACCAAGGACGTACGCCACACGTCCTCAAAAAAAATACACTTAATGACCGAGGACGTGTGGCGTACGTCCTTGGTCTGGAAAGCAGCTGGAAGCGATCCTGCTCGATTCCAGCTGCTTTCCGGTTATTGCAGTGATGCCTCGATATGGAGGCATCCTGCAATAACCCCCCTTGGCCATCCGATGCAGAGAGAGCCACTCTGTGGCCCTCTCTGCACCGGACATCGATGGCCGGTATCGTTGGTGGGTGGGAGCTTACGTGGGAGGCGGGTGGGCGGCCATCGATGTTGTGTATGGAGTGGAGGGGGGCGGGATCGGGGGCGGGACCCACAGGAGCGCGCACGGAAGCGCGCGCGTGCACGAGGGTTGGAGGGCGGGCGCGTGCACGGGGCGGGAGCGGGTGGGAACCGCTACACTACAGAAAAACATAGTAAAAAGCAAACAAAAAAAATAAAGTTTAAACGTTAAAAATATAATCTAAGGGATCTGGAAGGGGTGGGGGGTTGGTCTTGGTGGGGGGGAAAGCTACACTACAGAAAATGGCTTTTTTTTTAATAAAATGGCAAATTTTTTGCAAAACTGGGTACTGGCAGACAGCTGCCAGTACCCAAGATGGCGCCCATTAAGGCAGAGGGGAAGGGTTAGAGAGCTGTTAGGTGGGGGATCAGTGAGGTTGGGGTCTAAGGGGGGATCATACACATCAGCATATGTAAATATGCTTTTTTTAAAAAAAAAAAAAAATGGCCAAATACCTTTTATTTTAGTACTGGCAGAGTTTCTGCCAGTACTTAAGATGGCGGGGACAATTGTGGGGTGGGGGAGGGAAGAGAGCTGTTTGGGAGGGATCAGGGGGTCTGATGTTTCAGGTGGGAGGCTGAGCTCGACACTAAAGATAAAATTAACCCTGCAAGCTCCCTACAAGCTACATAATTAACCCCTTCACTGCTAGCCATAATACACGTGTGATGCGCAGCGGCATTTAGAGGCCTTCTAATTACCAAAAAGCAATGCCAAAGCCATATATGTCTGCTATTTCTGAACAAAGGGGATCCCAGAGAAGCATTTACAACCATTTGTGCCATAATTGCACAAGCTGTTTGTAAATAATTTCAGTGAGAAACCTAAAATTGAGAAAAATTTAACTTTTTTTTTAATTTGATCGCATTTGGCGGTGAAATGGTGGCATAAAATATACCAAAATTGGCCTAGATCAATACTTGGGGTTGTCTACTACACTACACTAAAGCTAAAACTATCCCAAAAAGCTCCCTACATGCTCCCTAATTAACCCCTTCACTGCTGGGCATAATACACGTGTGGTGCGCAGTGGCATTTAGCGGCCTTCTAATTACCAAAAAGCAACGCCAAAGTCATATATGTCTGCTATTTCTGAACAAAGGGGATCCCAGATAAGAATTTACAACAATTTATGCCATAATTGCACAAGCTGTTTGTAAATAATTTCAGTTAGAAACCAAAAGTTTGTGAAAAAATTTGTGAAAAGTGAACGATTTTTTGTATTTGATTGCATTTGGCGGTGAAATGGTGGCATGAAATATACCAAAATGGGCCTAGATCAATACTTTGGGTTGTCTACTAAAAAAAAATATATACATGTCAATGGATATTCAGAGATTCCTGAAAGATATCAGTGTTCTAATGTAACTAGCGCTAATTTAGAAAAGAAATGGTTTGGAAATAGCAAAGTGCTACTTGTATTTATGGCCCTATAGTTTACAAAAAAAGCAAAGAACATGTAAACATTGGGTATTTCTAAATTCAGGACAAAATTTAGAAACTATTTAGCATGGGTGTTTTTTTGTGGTTGTAGATGTGTAACAGATTTTGGGGGTCAAAGTTAGAAAAAGTGTGTTTTTTTCCATTTTTTCCTCATATTTTATATTTTTTTTATAGTAAATTATAAGATATGATGAAAATAATGGTATCTTTAGAAAGTCCATTTAATGGCGAGAAAAACGGTATATAATATGTGTGGGTACAGTAAATGAGTAAGAGGAAAATTACAGCTTAACACAAACACCTCAAAAAGGTAAAAATAGCCTTGGTCCCAAACGGACAGAAAATGGAAAAGTGCGGTGGTCATTAAGGGGTTAAAGTTTTATTTTGACTTGAGTGTCCCTTTAATGGGACACTAAATCCAATTTTTTTCTTTAATGATTCAGATAGAGGGGCCTAGTTATCAAGCCGTCAACCTCAAATACGCTGGAATTCCGCAGCGTATTTGTGGCGAGGCTGATACGCCTTAGTTATCAAAGGCTCGAGACCGGCAAAAGTAGAATTTTGTGACGTAAGCATCAATCCGCCGGACTCAGTCCGACACAGATCGATTCTTACGTCACTCCAGATGTTCCGCACACAAGTGCGGCACATTCTCACTACTTTTGCTAGTTATCAAAAAACTAGCAGGTACGCTCGGCACTTTTACGGCCCAGCGTACCTGGTTTTCAATCCGCCACCCCTGGAGGCGGCGGATCCCATAGGAATCAATGGGAGTCTGACCATAGCGAAAGTATAAGTTCGCTGCTGACAGACATCCCATTGATTTCTATGGGAGCTGTCTACACCTAACACCCTAACATGTACCCCGAGTCTAAACACCACTAATCTGTCCCCCCTACACCGCTGCAACTAAATAAAGTTATTACCCCCTAAACCGCTGCTCCCGGAGCCCACCGCAAGCTACTCTATACATATTAACCCCTAAACCGCCGCTCCCGGAGCCCACCGCAACTATAATAAATGTATTAACCCCTAAACCGCCGCTCCCTGAACCCGCCGCAACCTATATTAAATGTATTAACCCCTAATCTGCCCCCCCTACACCGTCGCCACCTATAATAAATTTATTAAACCCTATCCTGCCCCCCACTACGCCGCCGCCACTGTAATAAAATTATTAACCCCTAAACCTAAGTCTAACCCTAACCCTAACGCCCCCCTAACTTAAATATTAATTAAATAAATATAAATAAATTAACTCTTATTAACTAAATGAATCCTATTTAAAACTAAATACTTACCTTTAAAATAAACCCTAATATAGCTACAATATAAATAATAATTATATTCTAGCTATCTTAGGATTTATATTTATTTTACAGGTAACTTTCAATTTATTTTAACCATGTACAATAACTATTAAATAGTTATTAACTATTTAATAGCTTACCTAGCTAAAATAAAGAGAAATTTACCTGTAAAATAAAAACTAACCTAAGTTACAAATACACCTAACACTACACTATACTTTAATAAATTATTCCTATTTAAAACTAAATACTTACCTGTAAAATAAACCCTAAGATAGCTACAATGTAATTAATAATTATATTATAGCTATCTTAGGATTTATATTTATTTTACAGGTAACTTTGTATTTATTTTAGCTAGTTAGAATAGTTATTAAATAGTTATTAACTATTTAATAACTACCTAGCTAAAAGAAATACAAAATTACCTGTAAAATAAATCCTAACTTAAGTTACAATTAAACCTAATACTACACTATCATTAAATTAATTAAATAAACTACCTAAAAATAACTACAATTAAATACAATTACATAAACTAACTAAAGTACAAAAAATAAAAAAAGCTAATTTACAAAAAATAAAAAAATAAGTTACAAACATGTTAAAAATATTACAATAATTTTAAGCTACTTACACCTAATCTAAGCCCCCTAATAAAATAACAAACCCCCCCAAAATAAAAAAATGCCCTACCCTATTCTAAATTAAATAAATTTCAAAGCTCTTTTACCTTTCCAGCCCTTAAAAGGGCCATTTGTGGGGGCATGCCCCAAAGAAAACAGCTCTTTTGCCTGTAAAAGAAAAATACAACCCCCCCAAAACATTAAAACCCACCACCCACATACCCCTAATCTAACCCAAACCCCCCTTACAAAAACCTAACACTAATAACTAAGAAGTTAATCCTCCAAGCGGCGCTGAAGAAATCTTCCATCCGATGAAGTCATCATCCAGGCGGCGCTGAAGAAAAGTCTACGATCCGGCCGATGTCATCTTCAAAGAGGCGCTGAAGAAGTCTTCTATCCGGGCGAAGTCATCTTCCAAGCCGGGTCTTGAATCTTCCTTCCGCCGACACGGAACCACCTTCTTCACCGACGGACTACGACGAATGACGGCTCCTTTAAGGGACGTCATCCAAGATGGCGTCCCCTCAATTCCGATTGGCTGATAGGATTCTATCAGCCAATCGGAATTAAGGTAGGAAAAATCTGATTGGCTGATGGAATCAGCCAATCAGATTGAGCTCGCATTCTATTGGCTGTTCCGATCAGCCAATAGAATGCGAGCTCAATCTGATTGGCTGATTGGATCAGCCAATCGGATTGAACTTGAATCTGATTGGCTGATTCCATCAGCCAATCAGATTTTCCTACCTTAATTCCGATTGGCTGATAGAATCCTATCAGCCAATCGGAATTGAGGGGACGCCATCTTGGATGATGTCCCTTAAAGGAGCCGTCATTCGTCGTAGTCCGTCGGTGAAGAAGGTGGTTCCGCGTCGGCGGAAGGAAGATTCAAGACCCGGCTTGGAAGATGACTTCGCCCGGATAGAAGACCTCTTCAGCGCCTCTTTGAAGATGACATCGGCCGGATCGAAGACTTTTCTTCAGCGCCGCCTGGATGATGACTTCATCGGATGGAAGATTTCTTCAGCGCCGCTTGGAGGATTAACTTCTTCCGCTCCGGATGTCCTCTTCAGTTCCATCGGTGGTTCGGCTGAGTGAAGACAACTAAAGGTAGGATGATCTTCAGGGGATTAGTGTTAGGTTTTTGTAAGGGGGGTTTGGGTTAGATTAGGGGTATGTGGGTGGTGGGTTTTAATGTTGGGGGGGGGTTGTATTTTTCTTTTACAGGCAAAAGAGCTGTTTTCTTTGGGGCATGCCCCCACAAATGGCCCTTTTAAGGGCTGGTAAGGTAAAAGAGCTTTGAAATTTATTTAATTTAGAATAGGGTAGGGCATTTTTTTATTTTGGGGGGGTTTGTTATTTTATTAGGGGGCTTAGATTAGGTGTAAGTAGCTTAAAATTGTTGTAATATTTTTAACATGTTTGTAACTTATTTTTTTATTTTTTGTACTTTAGTTAGTTTATGTAATTGTATTTAATTGTAGTTATTTGTAGGTAGTTTATTTAATTAATTTAATGATAGTGTAGTATTAGGTTTAATTGTAACTTAAGTTAGGATTTATTTTACAGGTAATTTTGTATTTCTTTTAGCTAGGTAGTTATTAAATAGTTAATAACTATTTAATAACTATTCTAACTAGCTAAAATAAATACAAAGTTACCTGTAAAATAAATATAAATCCTAAGATAGCTATAATATAATTATTAATTACATTGTAGCTATCTTAGGGTTTATTTTACAGGTAAGTATTTAGTTTTAAATAGGAATAATTTATTAAAGTATAGTGTAGTGTTAGGTGTAATTGTAACTTAGGTTAGGATTTATTTCACAGGTACATTTCTCTTTATTTTAGCTAGGTAAGCTATTAAATAGTTAATAACTATTTAATAGCTATTGTACCTGGTTAAAATAAATTGAAAGTTACCTGTAAAATAAATATAAATCCTAAGATAGCTAGAATATAATTATTATTTATATTGTAGCTATATTAGGGTTTATTTTAAAGGTAAGTATTTAGTTTTAAATAGGATTCATTTAGTTAATAAGAGTTAATTTATTTAATTAATATTTAAGTTAGGGGGGTGTTAGGGTTAGGGTTAGACTTAGGTTTAGGGGTTAATAATTTTATTACAGTGGCGGCGGTGTAGTGGGGGGCAGATTAGGGGTTATTAAATTTATTATAGGTGGCGACGGTGTAGGGGGGGTAGGATAGGGGTTAATAGGTTTAATATAGGTTGCGGCGGGTTCAGGGAGCGGCGGTTTAGGGGTTAAACTATTTATTTAGTTGCGGAGAGGTGCGGGATCAGCAGGATAGGGGTTAATAATTTTATAATAGAGGGCGACGGTGTAGGGGGGGCAGGATAGGGGTTACTAGGTATACTGTAGGTGGCAGCGGTGTCCGGGAGCGGCGGTTTAGGGGTTAATACATTTATAAGAGTTGCGGCAGGGTCTAGGAGCGGCGGTTTAGGGGTTAATACATTTATAAGAGTTGCGGCGGGGTCTAGGAGCGGCGGTTTAGGGGTTAATACATTTATAAGAGTTGCGGCAGGGTCTAGGAGCGGCGGTTTAGGGGTTAATACATTTATAAGAGTTGCGGCAGGGTCTAGGAGCGGCGGTTTAGGGGTTAGTAACTTTATTGAGTTGCGGGGGGCTCCGGGGGCGCCGGTATAGGGGGTAGAACAGTGTAGTTTAGTGTGAGTGCTTAGTGACAGGCTAGCAATAAAGCTGGGAAAAAGCCGAAGGGCAGCGAGATCGGATGAGTGATAACTGTCACAGTCCGCTGCTCATCGCCCCGCTGCTTTTTGACAGCTTTATTTGATAACTAAGGCGTATTTTTTCAGGTCCGCGGCGGCGAAGGTAGGCGAGCTTAGGCGGGCGTATTGGGCCGGCGAAGCCAGAAAAGTAGACGGCTTGATAACTACCCCCCAGAGCATGCAATTTTAAGCAACTTTCTAATTTACTCCTGTTATTCATTTTTCTGTGTTCTATTGCTTTCTTTATTTGGAAAGCAGGAATGTAAAGCTTAGGAGCCGGCCTATTTTAGGTTCAGAACCCTAGATAGCACTTTCTTATTGGTGGCTACATTTAGCCACTAATAAGCAAGCGCAACCCAGGATCTCAATCAAAAATGGTCCGGCTCCTAAGCTTTACATTCCTGCTTTTCAAATAAAAATAGCAAGAGAACAAAGAAAAATTGATAATAGTAGAAAATTAGAAAGTTGCTTAAAATTGCATGCTCTATCTGAATCATTAAAGATAAAAAAAATGGGTTTAGTGTCCCTTTAAGGCGAGGGTAAACTTTACATGTTTTAAAATCAGGTCCGTAATCTAAGCAAAATTTTACAGGGACTTTAGTTGGTCCCTTCTAATTAAGCTGAGCTGCAACTTATTTTTTTTTTTTTTATTTTTTTTTTTTTTATTTTTTTTTATTTGAGGTTTGTAAAAAGGCATACAAGAAAAATAGGTCAGCAGAACATAAAACAAATATTAGGATACATATAGTACATGACATAACAATTTGTTCCTGTACAGAAAGGACCTAGTATACAAACTGGATGCCTAATGTGCTGTCAACCTCCAAGGTGACACATGAGGCCACTCTTGGACCTCCACTATAGATGGTCAAGTTATAGGAGGTTATTGTTTAAAGAGGAGACCACTTTTGGATCTCCAAAAACAGACCTCTTTTTTATTGTTAACATATTCTTTACACTTAATCTAACTGTTTAAATGAACATAGTAGGAAAAACAAAGAGGGAGCCAACGACAGAAAAATGCTATAAAAATCAAATGGGCAATTAGAAAAATTTGGAGTTATCTTAAGGTGGGGGTAGAGGGATTATGTATGTGTCTTCATATGACTACCCCTATCATATGAGCTATGGTCAATAATGCTTTAGGGACTCTAAGCCACAGTACTACATGGCGTATGGTGTGTCATAGGACTAACTATGGGATATAAATTTTGATGCTAGGGTCTAATCGTGTTACAGCTCCACCATCTGTAGTAGCCTGTTTAATCTAAAGGGCCAAGAAAGAGAAAAGACTACCTTGTTGGTTTGCCCAAGGTAATAAAGTAATGGCCTCAGTTATATACTACTAGAAAATTACAAATAAATAAATAGCGGTTCCCCTATTAAAAAAACAAAAACAAAACATAACTAGCGAGCAACCTGTGTCTACTGAGCAGAGATGGCCACTACTGTATGTAAATATAGGACAATAGGGCATATTAGCTTTAAACTTCTAGAGCCCACAGTAATTGTAAGTTGTCAGCCAATACATTGCAAGTATCTGAAACCCCAGGCTTAAGAGGTAATATAATATAAAGATAAAAAAACATATGCAAGGGGTAGATGGGGTCTTGGATTTATAAGAGCAACCTTTGCCGAAATTAAATAATTGATAAATTCCTCAGTGAGGTTAAGGATTGAGAGGTAATATGGGAAGGCTGGTCTATAATGAATTAGTTATAAGTGGCCATTATGGAGTTACTTAATGCATTAGTTATACCCAAAGAGTAGACATATCATTACTATCAACACATATGGAAATTCAATCACAAACAAGGGGCAACAGAGGTTATTGTAAGCGAGCATATTACTGTGAATCACTGTAGTATAGAGTAGCTACATCCTAAACCATATTGAGCTTCTGTTGAGTAGGTGCCATAGACAGAATCCTAACACAAAATAACATTAGATAAGGCGTGTAGTATGGGTATCGTAAAGTCCCCTAAACAGCTTAAATCAAGGAGCTTAGGGAAAGCATGGGGTGAAATGTAACATAAACAGGGACAAACTATAACTATTAATATAGCTAGCCTTCAGACAAGAGTTCTCATGAGCATTCTAATTTGTGAAACAGCTCCAGAACTGTACATATGTTAGCAGGGATATCGCTTAGCTGCAGTAGCTGATTGCTATTGTTCTTACGATCTTGGTGTTCCCATCCCTGCAACATAAGCAAAAGTCTTGGTTTACTTCTTTCTTTCATCCCACTCCATGTCTCACATCTAGAAGGGGACTGTTAAGGATATGGGCCCCCAAATAGGGTGGGTGCTGTTTCCAACAAATGAATTCTTGCGGGTGACCTGAGTTCACATAATTTGTAAGTGAAGGGCATAAACCTTTATCTACAGAGCCTCCGCACCCGGATTTAGTTGTGAGGGAGATATTAAAATGATTCTCACCTCGCAGTGTAGTGAAATCGGAGGCTGCGATGCTGGCAAATGTCCCTCTCTGCTTCTGCTGGTCATCCCGGTCTCCGACCACAGGACCCCCTCTCCTGGGCATGTATATTAGGGAATTGCTAAAATCATTCTCACCCCTCAGTATAGTGAAATCCCGGTCTCCAGCCATGGGGCCTCCGCTCCTGGGCATAGTTATGAGGGAGTTGATGAAATCGGAGGCCGCAACGCCAGCATTAGGAAAAGGTGCATGCCTCTGACTCCTGCCGATATAAAGATGGGATGAGTGTCCGTCGTGTATACCTATCAGAGGGGAGCATCTATACCGGGCACCGGGGCCCCCGGTCTTAGGCGCAGCCGGAGAGAGAGAGGTTGGAGCAATCTCAGCTTGTCGCGGCGCGGGGTCAGATACCGCGATGCCGGCAGGTGAATTGGGCTGAGTTATCTGCTGATCCCGGTCAGTCAGCTCTGTGTCGCCAAAGCAAGCAATCTCCTCTGTCATAGTAATGGCGGTTTTCCCTTCCGCCTCAGGAGCGATCTTGGTTCGAGGAGTACCTGCTTGTTCAATGTAGGTTAGGGCCCCCGGCAGTACGAAGTCCTCCAGTCCGGGTTCCAGTGTGGGGAGCGGATCTTTCACAGAGGAATCAGAGCAGACTAAATGGTTAGATGAGCCGTTGAATAAAAGTTTGCAGAGCTCTCTCTCCAGACTCTGACAATGGTCCCGTATCGCCCTGGTTATGGCGCACTCCCATCTATCCAGTGCTTCCTTCATCTCTATGCAATTATGAGATGCTATCACAGAAGTAGATTTTCTGTATACGGCTGAGTAGTTGATTCCTATAAAGGTATGGGTGTCCTGAAAGTATCACAGTGTCCTGCGGGTTATCACTGTGTCGTAACGACAAGGCCACACTGGGTCCCTGCCGGGGGGTTAGGTTTTAGGCCGCAGCCCACGTTATATTCCAGTAGACAAGTTGAAGCTCTCAATCTGTACAATAATGGTAACCCTCGATAGGGTTCACTCTGCTGAGTAATCTGTAGCCGGAAACAGTACTCGATGGAGCATTAGTGCTGAGTTTGTGAGCAGATTACTGTGATGAGATGGAGCAGCAAACAATCTAGCGACCTGTCATGGCCGCCGCCCGGAAGTTCCCCCGCAACTTATTTTTTAATTGAGCCGTGCCATTCTAATACACCACACTCTGGCCGCCCACTTCAAAACTATTTTTTTTAGTGAGCTAATGGTTTGAACTGTTCTCCAATCAGTGCTCTAGCCGTACGGCACTTGATCTGGCTGAATAATAAAAGTTGAATTTTGAGTTCACTGTCATTTTAAAGTTGAAGGGACAGTAGAGTAAATTGTTTATTTATTCGTAAGAAATTATTCATCACATTACAAAAAATCTGCATGCAAAATAAATGTTTATAAGTGTAAATTTTGTTAGCAAAATACAGTATACATTGCTTTGCAAACCTGAGAAACACCCCTTGAAAAGCTTTTTGAATGTTCTTTATCTTACTTCCTTTACTGTGGCCAATTAGGGACAGATATACACAAGCTAATCAGCCAATCACTGCACAGTATGTAGGAGTGCCAGGTATCTGCACTCCGGCCTCTCAGGTAGGAGAAGAAAAACACTTAAAATGTCCGGCTTAATAATATATATTTCAGTTCTTTTGACAGACTTGCATTTTAGTCAATCAGTGCTGACTCTTTGGTAACTCCACGGACGTGAGCACAGTGTTATCTATATGGCACACATAAAATAATGCCCTCTACTAGTGAAAAACTGTCAAAATGCATACAGATAAGAGGCGGCCTTCAAGGGCTAAGAAATTAGCATATGAGCCTACCTAGGTTTAGTTTCAACTAAGAATACAAAGAGAACAAAGCAAAATTGGTGATAAAAGCAAATTGGAAAGTTGTTTAAAATTACATGCCCTATCTAAATCATAAAAGTTTATTTTTGATTAGACTGTCCCTTTAAACCTCGCTTTATTTTTGTGTTTAACCCTCTGGCTTAGGTTTTATGTTTATTTAAGAAGCGACTGCATAAAAAATAAATGTTTCAAAAACGCTTAAAACTATTATTGTAGCAAAATGTACTTAGAGTTGTGATCTAGGGACATATTGAAAGCCTTCAGGATAATTGCTTATCTGCTTCTGGAACAGCCGATGAGTGGCAGATTGAAACAATCACCTTCACTGATCAAGCGCACACTGTGTAGCATCTTGCAGGGTCACTGTTCTAGTAGATCGTATAAGATACACTCAATCATCTCTGTGGCCAGTGAAAAATGCTACAATTTTTAGAATGAAATTAGAAGTCATTTTACTATAGATCATTTAAAAGGACATGAGACAATTTTTTTTCTTGCATGATTCAGATAGAGCATGCAAATTTCTAATTGCCTTTTATTATGAAACTGCCTTCATTCTCTTAGTATCTTTTGTTAAAAAGCAGGGCTGTAAGCTCAGGAATATGCACTATATGGCAACAGCTGTGCAAGAATGTTATCCATTTGCAGGACCACTAGACGGCAGCACAATGTCCTGCTATATAGTGCTCCAGACAACTACCTAGGCATCTCTTCAATAAAGAATACCATGAGAACAAAGCAAATTTGATAAAAGATGCAAATTGGAAACTTTTTTTTTATTAAATTGTATGTTCTGTCTGAATCACAAAGGAAAATGTTTGGGTTGTATATCCCTTTAACGATGGGAAACTAAGCTCTGGCGTCTCTTTCATAAAAGTTTTAAATTGGATTCAATTTCAATTTCCAGGTCCAATAAAATCCCTTTAAACAAGTTGTAGATGTAGCACAATCTATCAAGACAAGGATACTTGAAGAATAAAAATGTATTTATTTATTAATATCTTGTCGACACTTACTGAAATCCGTATTTGAGAAGTGAAAGCTAACGGATTGCCGTGTTTAACTATGTCACATGTTCCCTGGCTCGGTGCCTGAGTCTATTTTTAATGTAATTTACTAGAAATTCTGCAAATTAAAGGAAATAGAAAAAATGTTGTAAGAATCCTAAAATCCAGATTGAAGCTACTTAAAGGGACAGTAAAGTCACAATTAGGCATTCATGATTTAGACAGAGCACACAATTCTAAACAACTTTCTACTTTACTTCTATCATTTGATTTGCTTCCTTCTCTTGTTATCCTTTGCTGAAAGGTTTATTCAGGTAAGCTCAGGAACAGCAAAGTACCTAGGTTCTAGCTGCTGATTGGTGGCTGCATAAATAAACTGATTGTCACTGGCTCACCCATGTTTTCAGTTACAATATTGCACTGCTGCTTCTTCAACAAATGATACCAAGAGAATGAAGCAAATCTGATACTAGGGGGCTGATTTATCATAGGTCTGTCCGATATGATCCGCTCAGCGGATCATGTCCGACAGACATCGATGAATGCCAACAGCATACGCTGTCAACATTTATCATTGCACAAGCAGTTCTTGTGAACTGCTTGTGCAATGCCGCCCCCTACAGATTCATGGCCAATCGGCCGCTAGCAGGGGGTGTCTATCAGCCTTGATCGTATGAGATTGTGCAGATTGAAGTCCGCAGCCTCAGAGCAGGCGGACTAGTTAAAGAGCAGCGGTTTTAAGACCGCTGCTACATAACTGCTGTTTCCGACAAGCCGGAAGGCATGCACGGAAACAAGTGCATCACCTTGATAAATCCGTCCCTAGAAGTTAAATGGAATGTTGTTTAAAATTCTGTTCTCTACCTAAATCACCAAAGAAAATGTTTGGGTTCATGTCCCTTTAAACAGAATGTTTTAGTTTTTTTTTTTTAAATATTATACCTGTATTTCATAGGTTTGCCCTAAAAGCACTGATTAAATGTAACCCAGAGCATTAATATTATATTTAAAGGGACACAACTACAACATAATGAATATATATATATATATATATATATATATATATATATATATATATATATATATATATATATATATATACATACAGGTGGCCCTCGTTTTACAACGGTTCAATTTACACCGTTTCAGAATAACAACCTTTTTTTCCAGTCATGTGACTACTATTGAAAAGCATTGAGAAGCAGTGCATTTATTAAAATAGCCAGTAGGTGGAGCTGTCCGCTTGTGTTGCAGCAAAGCCAAGCAAGCTGAAATTAATCAGTTTAACCAGACCTGAGCTATCGAGCAGATTTCAAAGGAACAAGATCTT
The DNA here is from genome assembly GCF_027579735.1 of Bombina bombina. NCBI lineage: Eukaryota > Metazoa > Chordata > Amphibia > Anura > Bombinatoridae > Bombina > Bombina bombina. Next base: position 31,351,145 of record NC_069510.1, on the reverse strand, counting down.
CCTGTCTATAAATCATTCCAGATTGAAATGCATAGAAAGAATTGTTTGCATAAAAATGCAAGTGAAGTCTGTGTTGTGTGATTATTTTATTAGGTTTATAATGCTGTTTAGCAAATGTTTTTGTTCATTTAACTTAGTTTAATTATATATTCTGTGGTGTGATTATTTTATTAAGTTTATAATGCTGTTTAGCATTTAAAGGGCTCCATGTACTAAGCCGTCAATTCATCCGTCATTGTAGACGCGGATAAACTCGCCGTTACTCGCCGCGGGCGAAATGGTGTCCGCTGTCGCTATGTACTAATATTCCGCCAATAAATAGACAAGTCTAGCCCGCCGCGAGCAGTTGCGGATTGTTGATAAATTTGACGCCTCGCTCGCCGCGACTAAGCTGATGTACTTAACTTTCAGTTGAATTGTCTGGCCAATTATTAACACGTGACATGCAAGGTGTCACGAACATCATAGTAGTCGCGGGAATAGAATTTTGCTCCTATAAAAGTTCAACTTATCTAAACAACTTTATTATTCAAAATTTTTTGAAGAGTGATAACAGAGCGTTATTTTTGTAATATTTATTTACAATTTGGATATGGCTTCATCTGGATCTGATAATATATAAATATTAATATAAAAATAATTATAAAGATTGACAACTATACAATACAAATTTAAATAGATTACTCTTTAATTACAGTCGACAAATTGGGCGCAATTGATGTGCATGGAAATGAGAGACAAATTAGACGCCAGTTATGCTGTAAGTACAATGCTGATATTACTGCCTTTTATATATGTCTAGACTGGCGTCTAGATTGACTTTCCTATTGTTTTGTACCTTGCCCGCCACCTAAAAGGTGGCGAGGCAAAAATAACGAGGTGGGAGCGGAAATTGTAGCGAGCGGACAAATAGATTTTTTAGTACATTCGTTTTTGGCGAGTTGGTGGTCAAATGTGTCTAATTACAGTGAAAAATGGAGCGGTAGCGAGGTTTGGCGGATAAGTACGCTCGCAATTTTAAAGATGCGAGTTTTAACATAATTGACGGCTTTGTACATATCAGTTTGCGAATTTTGACGCAAGATTTGTTGCGGGTAGCTCGCTGACTGCTTAGTACATGGAGCCCAAAGTCTTCATTTCAAAGTTTTAAAAATAATGTATTAGATGTTACTTTTGAGAGGGGTCTGGAACTTAACTCCCTCACTTCCCATTGACTTACATTATAAACTGGGTTTCAATTTACAACGGTTTTGATTTACAACCATTCCTTCTGGAACCTAACCCTGGCGTAAACTGAGGGCTACCTGTATATATATACATAGCGCAATTGTGTTCAGTTAGAAACCAGTAGTGCGCTGCTGCTCCTTTAACAAATGATACCAAGAGAATGAAGCAAATTTGATAATAGACATAATCAGGAAAGTTGTATGTCCCTTTAAGGTTTTCCTTGTGAATTAGAGGAAGCATACGACCACAAAACCAGATTCCTGCTAGCTATCTTGCAACAAAGATAAAGAGGTGTTGTTGTTCAGCGATATTATGATACACCACTTTGTTTAGCACAGATGAGCTTACGCGCGTCCTTAGGCAACCATATACAGCTACACATTGATCTTTTAGCAACAAGACTATATTGTATCCACTCTAGTTTCCTACAAATGTCACTCGATAGTCTGTAGCAAAGCTGTTTGTAGTCAGATTTATCAGATCTGTTACCAGCTTTGACATCAGTCACATAAAGAAAACCTAATAGCTTTTGTAAAGTGTTGTGGTGCGAGCTGTTCAGTGTTTGTACAGGCGCTGAATATATGATTATGTCTGGTTTGAAAAGAAGTTAAGTTCTCCCAAAATCCTGCAAAATGATGCTTAAAGGGATATAAACCCCCCAAATTTTATTTTGTGATTCAGACAGAGCATGAAAGAAATAATTTGGGTTTCATGTCCCTTTAGAAATTTTTGTTTGTTAGATTGGCATCAGGGGCGAAACTACAGGGGGTGCAGAGGTCGCAGGTGCGACCGGGCCCCTGAGGGTGGGGGCCCAGCTTAAAAAAAATAATAATAATTTTTAATAAAAAACTTTAACCTACCACTGCCTGCACTGATATCATGTGAATGTGACATGTGTGTATGTATGTATGTGACTGTGTGTGTATTTATGCATGTATATATGTGTGTGTGTGTGTGTGTGTATGTTTGTGTGTGTGTGTATGTTTGTGGAACCAGCAAATTACAGACCTTGTTACTACAGCATGGGGGGGGGCAGGGGGGAAACAGTGTCAGTCTATACAGTACCACTATATATAGTATGGGGGGTGGACAATGTCACTGACTACTGTGGTCACTTTATAAAGTACTGGGCGGGTAGGGTCAGGCCAGCCATCTCACCGGCAGATTACAGACTGTGTCACTAATTTACTATATACAGTACTGGGGGGTTAAATAGTGTCACTATATATATACAGTAATAGGGGGTCAGACCATCTAACAGACTGTGGGCACAGGGTACCTCCTTTTGCAGACGTAATCTGATTCACATTTTTTTCTGTGTTAAATGTAAAAAAAATAATAAATATATGTATTAAATTCACCTTTTTTTGCAGGGGGAGGGGTGGTGGGGGGGGCCCTTCTTAGATTCTTGCACCTGGGCCCTGTGGTTTCTAGTTACGCCTCTGATTGGCATACTTTTGTCCAAACACTTTATTGCAATCATGAATTAAAGGGGCTGTAAACACTGATATTGTAATAGAAAATACTGTTATACATAGTAAAATTTTGCTATATATTTGTATTATTTATTTTGCCTTCTTTTCCTGTAATTGTGGATTTTCTAGTCTTGAGAACTACAAAAGCACACAACAGATTTCACAAGCCTAACCCTGTCACATATCTGTCCCTAATTTTCAGTTTGTTAACTTACTGTTTCTGCTAAAGCCATTTGTTACCACAATGACAGTGGCAAGCAGTGCCATCTCAAGATTCAAGATTGGATTGGCTCCTCCAAATAAGGAAAGTGTTGAGAGAAGTTTGGCCTTTGAAAACAATTGCAGCACACAAGGTGCTAATCTGTTCTAATAACGTTCAGACTCTGCTGCTATGTTATTTTATTAAAAGACTGCCAAACTTTTTTTTTATAATTTCATGGTGTTTACTGTCCCTTTACATTTCATTTGAACAATTTACTGTCATTTGAATAATTTTACTAAACTATAAAGTCACAACAACGTAAACACTGTAAAGTTGAGGGAACTGACAAGATATGATGCCTGAAACAGCGCAACATGAGTTTCCAAGAGATCCAAGTTTTATATGAATTAGAAAAGTCTACAAATCCAATGAAAAGTTGCTTGGATCAGTTTTACTGATAACACATTTGAAAAGCTTATGATAAGTGAGTTGTTTAGGTTTTCAAATGGAATGGAATGGCTCAAAATCACTAAGAAAAATCATGCATGGATATTTTGATCTGATAATTTGGAGTAGGGGGTTACATCGCCAGCAGCTTCAAATCCAGTCAACATTTTACATTGGTATCCTTCATAGTGAGGATTAGACATGTATTTGTTTCATTATGAATGCACGTTCGTTATAACGAGGCGACTATTCGAACAAATGCCACACGAAATGTAAAGAAAATGAAGTAATAATGCCAAATTTGGCAGTATTCTTTGTTACCTTTAAATTGTTAAAGTGAATGTAAAGTTGAATAAATCCGTGTATAAAAAAAGCTAA